>NC_057800.1:383965828-384153688 GCF_018294505.1 Triticum aestivum | reverse complement strand
AAATAGTGGGGGTGGGAGGGCTGCCACACCCTTCCCCTGGCGCAGCCCCTCCCACTCTCCAACACCTCCTCCTCCTCCGAAGTGCTTGGTGAAGCCCTGCCGGAGAACTGCAAGCTCCACCACCATGCTGTCGTGCAGCCGGAGCTCTCCCTCAACTTCTCCTCTCCCCTTGCTGGATCAAGAAGGAGAAGACGTCCCCGGGCTGTACGTGTGTTGAACGCGAAGGCACCGTCTGTTCGGCGCTAGATCGGATCTTCCGCGATTTGAATCGCCGCGAGTACGACTCCATCATCTACGTTCCTTGTAGCGCTTCCACTTAGCGATCTTCAAGGGTATGAAGATGTACTCCCTCTCTCTTGTTGCTAGCATCTCCTAGATTGATGTTGGTGACACGTAGGAAAATTTTGAATTATTACTATGTTACCCAACAGTGGCATCATGAGCTAGGTCTATGCGTAGATTCTATGCACGAGTAGAACACAAAGTAGTTGTGGGTGATGGTTTGTTCAATTTGCTTACCGTTACTTGTTTTATCTTGATTCGGCAGCACTGTGGGATGAAGCGACCCAGACCGACCTTACACGTACGCTTACGTGAGACTGGTTCCACTGACTGACGTGCACTTGATGCATAAGGTGGCTAGCGGGCGTCTGTCTCTACCACTTTAGTCGCATCGGATTCGATGAAAAGGGTCCTTATGAAGGGTAAATAGAAATTGGCATATCACTATTGGGGTTTTTGCGTAGGTATGAAACGTTCTTGCTAGAAACCCATTACAACCACGTAAAACATGCAACAACAATTAGAGGACGTCTAACTTGTTTTTGCAGGGTATGCTATGTGATGCGATATGGCCAAAAGGATGTGATGAATGATATATGTGATGTATGAGATTGATCATGTTCTTGTAATAGGAATCACAACTTGCATCTCGATGAGTATGACAACCGGCAGGAGCCATAGGAGTTGTCTTAATTTATTGTATGACCTGCGAGTCAATGAAAACGCCATGTAATTACTTTACTTTATTGCTAATCGTTAGCCATACTGGTAGAAGTAATAGTTGGCGAGACAACTTCATGAAGACACGATGATGGAGATCATGGTGTCATGCCGGTCACGATGGTGATCATGCCGCGCCTTGAAGATGGAGATCAAAGGCACAAGATGATATTGGCCATATCATGTCACTTTATGATTTGCATGTGATGTTTGTCATGTTTACATCTTATTTGCTTAGAACGACGGTAGCATAAATAAGATGATCCCTCACTAAAATTTCAAGAAAAGTGTTCCCCCTAACTGTGCACCATTACGAAGGCTCGTTGTTTCGAAGCACCACGTGATGATCGGGTGTGATAGATTCTAACGTTCGCATACAACGGGTGTAAGCCAGATTTACACATGCAAAACACTTAGGTTGACTTGACAAGCCTAGCATGTACAGACATGGCCTCGGAACACGAGAGACCGAAAGGTCGAACATGAGTCGTATAGTAGATACGATCAACATGGAGATGTTCACCGTTGATGACTAGTCCGTCTCATGTGATGATCGGACACGGTCTAGTCGATTCGGATCATGTATCACTTAGATGACTACAGGGATGTCTATCTGAGTGGGAGTTCATTAAGTAGTTTAATTAGATGAACTTAATTATCATGAACTTAGTCTAAAATGTCTTTATAATATGTCTTGTAGATCAAATGGCCCACGCTAATGTTTCCCTCAACTTCAGCGCATTCCTAGAGAAAACCAAGCTGAAAGACGATGGTAGCAACTATACAGATTAGGTCCGTAACTTGAGGATCATCCTCATAGCTGCCAAGAAAGCATATGACTTTGAAGCACCGCTAGGTGACACACCCATGTTCCTAGCAACTCAATACGTTATGAACGCCTGACAGTCGCGTAGTGATGATTACCCCCTGGTCCAGTGCGGCATGCTTTACAGCTTAGAATCAGGGCTCCAAAAATGTTTTGAGCAGCACAGAGCATATGAGATGTTCCAAGAGCTGAAAATGGTTTTCCAAGATCATGCCCGGGTCGAGAGATATGAAGTCTCCGACAAGTTCTACAGTTGTAAGATGGAGGAAAACAATTCTGTCAGCGAGCATATACTCAAAATGTTTGGGTTGCACAACTGCTTGTCTCAGCTGGGAGTTAATCTTCCAGAGGACTCGGTCATTGACAGGATCCTCCAGTCGCTTCCACCTAGCTACAAGAGCCTTGTGATGAACTACAATATGAAAGGGATGGAGAAGTCCATTCCTGAGCTATATTCAATGCTGAAATCAGCGGAGGTGGAAATCAAAAAGGAACATCAAGTGTTGATGGTGAATAAAACCACTAGTTTCAAGAAAGGCAAGGGTAAGAAGAACTTCAAGAAGAATGGCAAGGGAGTTGCCGCGCCCGGTAAATTAATTGCCAGGAAGAAGCCAAAGAATGGACCCAAGCCTGAGACTCAATGCTTTTATTGTAAGGGAAACGGTCACCTGAAGCGGAACTGCCCCAAGTACTTAGCGGATAAGAAGGCCGACAATGCCAAAGGTATATGTGATATACATGTTATTGATGTGTACCTTACCAGCGCTCGTAGTAGCTCCTGGGTATTTGATACTAGTGCAGTTGCTCATATTTGTAACTCAAAACAGGAGCTGCAGAATAAGCGGAGACTGGCAAAGGACGAGGTGACGATGTGCATCGGGAATGGTTCCAAGGTCGATGTGATCGCTGTCGGCATGCTCCCTCTACATCTACCTACAGATTAGTTTTTAAACCTCAATAATTGTTATTTAGTACCAGCTTTGAGCATGAACATTGTATCTGGATCTCGTTTAATGCGAGATGGCTACTCATTTAAATCCGAGAATAATGGTTGTTCCATTTATATCAGAGATATGTTTCATGGTCATGCTCTGCTAGTCAATGGTTTAGTTTTGTTTAATCTTGAATGTGATGTTACACATATTCATAGTGTGAATGCCAAAAGATGTAAGGTTGATAATGATAGTCCCACATACTTGTGGCACTGCCGCCTTGGTCACATTGGTGTCAGACGCATGAAGAAATTCAATGCAGATGGACTTTTGGAGTCTCTTGATTATGAATCATTTGACACATGTGAACCATGCCTCATGGGCAAAATGACCAAGACTCCGTTCTCCAGAACGATGGAGCGAGCAACCAACTTATTGGAAATCATACATACTGATGTATGCGGTCCAATGAGCGTTGAGGCTCGCGGTGGCTATCTTTATGTTCTCACCCTCACTGATGACTTAATTAGATATGGGTATGTCTACTTAACGAAACACAAGTCTGAGACCTTTGAAAAGTTTAAGGAATTTCAGAGTGAGGTAGAGAATCCACGTGATAGAAAAATAAAGTTCTAAGGATCAGATCGTGGAGGGGAATATTTGAGTCACGAGTTTGGCACGCACTTAAGAAAATGTTTAATTGTTTCACAACTCACGCCGCCTGGAACACCTCAGCGAAATGGTGTGCCCGGATGTCGTAATTGCACTCTGTTGGATATGTTGCGATCTATGATGTCTCTTACCGATCTACCGCTATCATTTTGGGGTTATGCTTTAGAGATTGCCGCATTCACTTTAAATAGGGCTCTGTCGAAATCCGTTGAGATGACACCGTATGAATTATGGTTTGGAAAGAAACCTAAGCTGTCGTTTCTGAAAGTTTGGGGATGCGATGCTTATGTCAAGAAACTTCAACCTGAAAAGCTCGAACCCAAGTCAGAAAAATGCGTCTTCATAGGATACCCTAAGGAACCTATTGGGTATACCTTCTACCTCAAATCCGAAGGCAAGATCTTTGTTGCCAAGAATGGATCCTTTCTAGAGAAAGAGTTTCTCTCGAAAGAAGTAAGTGGGAGGAAAGCATAACTTGATGAGGTACTGCCTCTTGAACCAGAGAATAGCACTGCTCAGGAAGATGTTTCTGTGGTGCCTGCACCGACTAGACAGGAAGATAATGATGCTGATCATGAGTCTTCAGATCAAGCTACTGAACTTCGTAGGTCCATGAGGACACGTTCCGCACCAGAGTGGTACGGCAACCCTGTCCTGGAAATCATGTTGTTAGACAACGGTGAACCTTCGAACTATGAAGAAGTGATGGCGGGCCCGGACTCCAACAAATGGCTTGAAGCCATGAAATCTGAGATAGGATCCATGTATGAAAACAAAGTATGGTCTTTGACAGACTTGCCTGATGATCGGCATGCCATAGAGAATTAATAGATCTTTAAGAAGACTGACGCAGATGGTAATGTGACCATCTATAAGGCTCGGCTTGTCGCTAAGGGTTATCGACAAGTTCAAGGGGTTGACTATGATGATACCTTCTCATCCGTAGTGAAGCTGAAGTTCGTCTGAATCATGTTAGAAATTGTCGCATTCTATGATTATGAGATACTGCAAATGGACGTCAAAACGACATTCCTTAATGGCTTCCTTAAGGAAGAATTGTATATGATGCAGCCGGAAGGCTTTGTCAATCCCAAGAATGTTGACAAGGTATGCAAGCTCTAGCGCTCAATCTATGGGCTGGTGCAAGCATCTCGGAGTTGGAACATTCACTTTGATGAGATGATCAAAGCATTTGGGTTTACGCAGACTTATGGAGAAGCCTGTGTTTACAAGAAAGTGAGTGGGAGCTCTGTAGCATTTCTCATATTATATGTGAATGACATACTATAGGTGGGAAATGATATAAAACTTTTGGAAAGCATAAAGGCCTACTTGAATAAGTGTTTTTCAATGAAGGACCTTGGAGAAGCTGCTTACATATTAGGCATCAAGATCTATAGAGATAGATCGAGACGCCTCATTGGTATTTCACAAAGCACATACCTTGACAAGATATTGAAGAAGTTCAATATGGATCAGTCCAATAAGGGGTTCTTGCCTATATTGCAAGGTGTGAAATTGAGCATGGCTCAATGCCCGACCTCGGCAGAAGATAGAGAAAAGATGAGTCTCATCCCCTATGCCTCAGCCATAGGGTCTATTATGTATGCCATGTTGTGTACCAGACCTGATGTGAACCTTGCCGTAAGTTTGGTAGGAAGATACCAAAGTAATCCCGGTATGGAACACTGGACAGCGGTCAAGAATATCCTAAAGTACCTGAAAAGGACTAAGGATATGTTTCTCGTTTATGGAGGTGACGAAGAGCTCGTCGTAAAGGGTTATGTCGATGCTAGCTTCGACACAGATCTGGATGACTCCAAGTCACAAACTGGATACATGTACATTTTGAATGGTGGGGCAGTCAGCTGGTGTAGTTGCAAGCAAAGCATCATGGTGTGATCTACATGTGAAGTGGAGTACATAGCAGCCTCAGTGGTAGCACACGAAGTAGTCTGGATGAAGGAGTTCATCACCGACCTAGGAATTATTCCCAATGCGTCGGGCCCAATGACTCTCTTCTGTGACAACACTGGAGCTATTGCCCTTGCCTAGGAGCCCAGGTTTCACAAGAAGACCAGACATATCAAGCGTCGCTTCAACTCCATTCGTGAATACATTCAAGATGGAGACATAGATATTTGTAAAGTTCATACAGATCTGAATGTCGCAGATTCGTTGACTAAACCTCTTCCACGAGGATAACATGATCAACACCAGAACTCTATGGGTGTTCGATTCATCACAATGTAACTAGATTATTGACTCTAGTGCAAGTGGGAAACTGTTGGAAATATGCCTTAGAGGCAATAATAAATTGTTATTATTATATTTCCTTGTTCATGATAATTGTATATTGTTCATGCTATAATTGTATTAACCGGAAACCGTAATACATGTGTAAATACATAGATCGTAATATGTCCCTAGTAATCCTCTAGTTGACTAGCTCGTTGATCAATAGATGGTCGTGGTTTCCTGACCAAGGACACTGGATGTCGGTGATAACGGGATCACATCATTGGGAGAATGATGTGATGGACAAGACCCAATCCTAAGCATAGCACAATATCGTGTAGTTCATTTGCTAAATCTTTTCTAATGTCAAGTATCATTTCCTTAGACCATGAGATTGTGTAACTTCCGGATACCGTAGGAATGCTTTGGGTGTACCAAATGTCACAACATAACCGGGGGGCTATAAAGGTGCACTACAGGTATCTCTGAAAGTATCTGTTGGGTTGGCACGAATCGACACTAGGATTTGTCACTCCGTGTGACGGAGAGGTATCTCTGGGCCCTCCTTTGCTCTTGCATCACTGTATTTACTCATACCAGCTATTTGGGGACCCGCAACAGCAACATGGCCCACGATGCCGCTCGTCCTAACAGAACTGCGTCACCTCGAGGCGAGGCAAGCTCTGGCGGTCCCCTGCGGGGCTGTGGCGGGATGTCACCCCATGGACAATAGGGCCAGGCGCCGGGCCCGGTGGCCCATGGCGCGGGGCACCCAGGTGATGGCCCCGACACAGCAACCCTATATGCCTCCGTACCCCGCATGATGGACCTAGAGTATGCGCCCGGGGAAGGCCTCGGCTCGTTCCCTGAGCCAGGCTGGGCATAAGGGACGCAAGAGGCTGAGGCTTTCCATGAGGTGCCAGGAAGCTTCATCGACCCCTTCAACGACAATAACCATTCGGTACAGCCAGTATCTTAGGAGAATGCTTAGGCTAACCATGGACCGCAGGTGAACCAGGCCACAACAGCGGCCAGAGACCCCCGGGCGACGGATCCACTCCAGTCGGGAGAGGAGCACTGGGGCTGCGCGGGAGGGGCCCGGAGCCAGGGCCTCCCCCATGCCGCATGTAGCAAGGTGCTGCACGGAGGTAGGTCCTTTGCCGGGGAAGGCACCGGCGAGCCCTTCCCCTCGGTAGAGGGCCCGTGGTCGCCAAGGGCGCCGCCAGCTTCCCCCTTGCCCCTTGGTCTCGTCTTAGCTTCCGGACGCCCCAACGGTGGTCGAGGGAGTCATAGGGCGGGGCCCTTATCTGGCGATATGAAGCAAGCCTCGCGCCTGTGAAGGTCTCCGCTCATAACACTCTCACATAATAATGAGTGGGGCTGTACATGCCCCGGAGTCTCCTGAGTGCCGCCCTCGGGCATCACGGGGCTCCCACCCATGTCCAAGTGGAAGCACCATGCTCCGCGCTGGCCGTCCACACCGTCCCCTAATGACTAGGCTCACACCCAGTGAAAGCACTTAGCTCCACACTGGTGAGAAGACAAGAAGACTAGCTAGGTACCGAATGCGGCTATTTACTTTTGCCCCCTTTTCTGTAACCCGATTCGCCGCCTTTTGGATTGAGATTTGAAGTTCTCTTTGTGTTATCAAAAATGGGGGGATTTTCTCTTGATTTGTGTCGATTTCTCGCCTTCTGGTTGCATGTTTTTTGAGGGGCTCGCACCTGCTCCCCCCTACGAGCGACTCGCGAGCGGGGGCTGGGCATGGTATGTCGCGCCAAGCATGCTAGGGTTGGCCCGGCTGATGGCAAGGCCCCCAAGGCCAAGGATGCAATCACCGCGTGCATACCTAGGCGTAATCTAGCATTCGTTCCTCGCGAGGCTCTCTTAGGCGAGCCAGCAGGCCCATCGGGAGACCTAAAACCTCACGAGCCCCGAAGAGCTCGGCTCGGAAGGAAGGCATGTATGCGACCTCAGGACCCGCTCAAGGCCTACTGAAATCAAGATAACATTACAAAAAATACACTTCCGTGATGATACGTGTTTGTCCCAGTAGGTCGCGTTTTTTGTCATGCATGTACATCCATGATGATTTTATGACAGAATCAAGATAGTCATTCATGTGCTGTCTTAGAAGTGTTCCATGACATTACCAAAATTATCATCACGGAAGTGTCCACTTCCATGACGATAAATCGTGCGTCACAGAAGTGCATTCGTCAAGGGTGACCGACACGTGGCATCCACTGTAACGGAACGCCGTTAAGCTACCGGGTCCGGTTTTGGATCCGATAACCCGTTAACAGCTCGGACCAATGGGGATTTTCCACGTGTAAAATCATCATTGGCCAGAGGAAACACGTGCTGCCTCACCGTTGGGACAGATGTCATCCACTCATTGGACAGGAGGCGCCTATGATAGATCAACACATGGCACGGCCCAATAGTGGCCCATTCCGGTGAAAAAGGCTGGCCCAGTAAAAATTAGCAGGCCGACCCATATAAGGCCTACTTGTGTTAGGTCCATTTAAGCCCATGACCCATATGAGATGTGCCAATTCGGCCCGTCAATGGCCCGTTAAAGATTCGACACCATTGCAGCCCATCATCAGTTCGAGCCCATTAACATCCCGCTATATATTTGGGCTCAATATCGGCCTGATGAGATTTCGGCCTGTTAACGGCCCATTCAGTGGATGGGCCAATTTTCACGATGTACATCTTTCGGCCTTTTAGCGAGCCATTTAAATGTTGCGCTAATTTCCGGCCTGGTGTGTCTTTCAGCCTGTTGACGGCCCATAAACAGTTGGGCCATTTGTAGCCGGACCTGAGTTTCGGCCTTTTAGCGACCCATTTAAGTATTGGGACAATTTCTGGCCTGGTGTGTCTTTTAGCCTGTTGACGGCCCATATATCTGTTGGGCCATTTGTAGTCCGACCTGAGTTTTGGCCTTTTAGCGACCCATTTAAGTGTTGGGACAATTCCCGGCCCTGTGTGCCTTTCAGCCTGTTAATGGACCATAAATGAGTTGGGCCATTTGTAGTCGGGCCTGAGTTTTGGCCTTTTAACGGCCCATGCCCTTCATGGTCCAATACCAGCCCAGTTTCTCTTTCGGCTTGCTAAAGGCCCACAACACAGTTGGGCCATTTACAATACGACCTGACTTTCGGCCTCTTAGCGGCCCATGCTCTTCATGGTCCAGTACAAGCCTGCTGTCTCTTTCGGCCTGCTAAAGGCCCATGGTATAGTTGGGCCATATGTAGCCCGAACTTAGTAACGGCCTGTTAACGGCCCGTGAAATCAATTGGGCCCACCTGTTGCTCGCTTTGATGTCTGCCTATTAACGACCCGTGAGTTAAGAGGGCCGACCATTAACTTTCGGCCTGGTAACGGCCCATTAACTTAATGGGCCCACTAAAGTTCGTACATGTATTTAGGCCAAATTAGAAAATCTGAGCCCATTACGACGAGCAATTATGCACAGGACCAAAACCGATCAAGCAAAGGTACGACATATAGGGAAAAATGTTGCACATCTAGCATATATTACAGGAAAGTACATCCACTAGGTAATCAAAGATTGATGCTAGTGCAAAAAAAATGAACAGAACCTAACAATCTATAACATCACAATCTGCAACCTCAACACAGATGACGCCAATAAGCATGTGGGCAAGTTCTTGCTGCTTTGCTACACTGTCTCTGAAAGCATTGACCAGCTGTTGTGTCGCATGACTTTGCACCTCTGATTCCTCCACCATTTCCATCATTCCTTCAGCCATTAATTGGTTAACAAACATACACTTTTTCCGTTGCATTCGAGATAGAGGATACTGAACAGATTGAGATGGCGATTTTGGCAGGCTTGTATTATTGATAGTGGAGAGTGTCTCGACCACTGCATCATAACATAAATTAGGAGGGGGACCAAACAGATTAATCATGAGTTATTGCTATATTACCTGGCCTAGATTTATTGGAAAGAAACAATGGGGTTGCCTTGCTGTTTTAAGAGTTTGTCTTCTTATCTTCAGCATCCTGCACCAAATTAAGACACTAGCATTGCTATCATTGGCCAAGTCAGATAATAGGAAAGCAACATTGGCACAACGAACATTTGGGAAACTAGCCAACACCAAATTAACACAATATGGCATAGCTATCATCAGCCAGGTGAGGTAATACGAAAGCAACATTGACACAATGAATGAATGGGCAACCAAAGCAGCACTACAATTCAGTAATGTGCATGATATGAGATAGTACACTCATGCAACTCAGTATGCAAAACTACCGGGCAGTTTTCTTTACAGAAATTAACATTGGCGCCTTTAACATTTTTCTACAACTAATTTTAGATCAGGCAAAGGTTGGATTCACGCCGATTAACAAAATACATGCTGGTGTCAAAATATAGTGATATACAACAGGTACTTACATCAGCATTGGAGCACAGAGAATTCCCGCAAGATATTTTCCTCGAATACAATCCCAATGAAGGAAGTCTTCTATCATTTAACCTTATTTTCTAAAACAGAGATGGGTAAGAAACATGTAGAAAATATGATCAGAATGCTATAAAATTTCAAGATGCGAGGATACGCACACGCTTCTTAGAATGGAGTTGACATTCTTTTGCTGGACTGGAGCGGACTAGTTCTTTGGCCACTGGAATCTGCTTATTATCAGTGGGAGTTGGGTTTCTCTGTGTTGGAGCAGTATCTATGAAAAATGGAGTTGGTTTATTATCTCCCAGCGTTTGGATCTTTTGCAAAGACCTGGTTTGTAACCCTTCAGATTCTAACATAGTCGTCTTCCCCGTGCATGCCTTGTATAGAGAAATGGTGCTTCAATTATAAAACATGCTACATCAGAGAGATGGAATAGGTACTGAAGAATAGAAAGGCATGACATATTGACATGTATTCCCTCCATCCGGAAAAATGGATGGGTCTAGGCGTATTTCAGTTCTAGATACATCCTTTTTTATCCATTTCGGCAACATGTAGTCCGGACGGAGGCAGTATGGTGTAAGAGCTAGGGATACGACAGGAAAACACAATAAAAACCACTAGTTGAATGTAAACTGTATGCTAGCGGAATACGTACAGAAAAAACTAAGGCAACATACACGTGTATGATTGGGAAACTAAGATGGCGTTGCAACAAAGCACTAGAATAGCACTTCAATGTAAAAAAACATGGTATGGTAGACAGATGAAGTACATACTGATGAATAACGATGCATAAGATATTCAGAAGCATGATGTCCAAATTAAGAAGATGGCATTGCGATAGAGTAGAATGACAGTACTTGAATTTGAAAACATGTTATCCTGAATGGAATAGGTACTGAAAAATAGGAAGGCATTACATATTTACATGCATGATCAGCATGCTAAGCAGATGGCATTGCAACAGAGTAGATACACTCCAGGACATTATATGCATGTTGTACCCATATCACGGGCCAAGTTAGATCAAGGACCTTGTGGGGTGAAGATGATTCTACATCTTTCAGCAAGTCTTCTAAAGAACTGCCTTTACATGTTCCATCATATTGGGTATCATTGACATCAAGTTTCTTGGCCTTTACATTGCTCTGTGAGGTTCTTGTGGATATATCAGTGTGTGCAATTATATCTGACATGCATGGAAGATAACTATTAGTTAGATTTATGTAATGAGTGCCTGTAGGAGACGACATAAATAGTAGGACTGGGGTTAACTAGCAGCAACAGGTCTCAAAAAGTAAAGGGAGAACACAAATGAAAGCTACAGAATATGTATCGTTTGTACTCGAGATTAACTAGATGGCACACCAAAGTATTAAAGAACAACATAGGTAATACTAGAAGTGGTATAATACTATAATCACCAGCCTGTGGGATAGCATTGGCTGATGGATGATAACTATGGAACAAAGTTACCTAAAGAACAAGTATCTTAGCTGAACTACGGAACAACATTAACTCCTGAACAAGACCCATAAGAGATCAGCATGAATATACAGTGAAATGTCATAATCAATTTTCCATGCTTAGATGAATAACAAAGCCATAACTGTTGCACACAAGTAAGATGAGGGTACAACCTATCTAGCCACCATCCATAGGAGTGAGCATCATGTGCTGACTTGTCGATGGCCCTGTAGTTGTTGTGGCTGTCCATGTCTGGCACACACATTCGATGCAGGGAACTGTTGATTGGGGACTATAGCTCCCTTCTGGTGTATGCTTCCCTTGTTGGAGCAGCTGCGTTGAGTCGGAAGACGGTGCGGCTGAAGATGCAGATAACGCATAATGTTAAGAACGACACATCTCTCTGATCTGAAGAAATACACTAAGAGATCAACAGCAAGGTACGAGAGTGGTCACACGTCTGTTGACTGAAGATTAAATTGGGGTCACACGATTTTATTTTATTTTGGTACTGTCCGATCTATGCCGGATGGCTTAATCGCCGTCTTGTGCCTCCCGGCAGACACTGTTAGAAATCTTCCCCGATGAGCCAGCGACCAACAGTAGAGCAGCCTGCCTCCACCGTTTGTGCCCTCGGCCAAAACCCCGCTCCCCGCCCAACCGCACTACCGTGGTTGCGCCGCCCCCGGGCCAATCCACAAAGACTCCCCGTCATCCAGATCCGGCGGCGGCAGTACCTTCAACCCAGGCAACTCTAAGATAGCCATCTAAGTGTTGCTGCCACGGTGAACTTGCGGCCCCGCACCCTTACGTTATACACCAGCCAACCTGCAGCCTAGGAGCTCCACCACCTCGAAGGGTGTGGCTTCCCATTGGGAATCGATTTGCCCAGAATAAAAATTCAAACAACTGACGCCTAAATAAAGTGATTTGAGATGAGGGTGCAACCTATCTAGGGGCATAGTGAAGTAGGCAGGTCCAGCTGCCGAGTCGGTGAGGCCGGCGCGGTTGTGGTGGCGACCGGCGGCAGGGAAACAGCGATGTCGCGACGGTCGGCGGCTACGGGGAAGCAGCGCCGGGACTCTGGACGGATCCGAAGTTGGAGCCGCTCCGGTGCCGTGAACAACGGCGGGGGTGAATCGGCTCCGGTATAGTTCACGCGGCCGTCCTCGAGGCAGCTCCAGTAGCACAGAGTAAGAGGCACACGGCCCAGTGCACGGCGGCAAATGGACAGCGTCTCCGGTATTAGGGAGGAGGGCGGCTGTGAAATTGGTGTGGTGGGGGCGCCATGGAGGAGGGGCTGAGGTTTCTCAGCTCCGGAGAAGGTGATTTGGTGCCCACGAGGTATGAATGGGGGGATTGGGAGGGGAGTGGAACCATGTTTCACGGACGCATTTGTCTGAAATGTGAGGGGGAGTTAGAGTTCTACCCCTGCCTTTAGGATTCTCGGCTTGGGTCTGTGTACTGAGGGTTAGGAATAGTAGAGTAACTTTGCTTCTCCCCAAATAGTGGGCGAGAGCGATTTCTGGCAAGGAAGGCGTGTTTTGAAATATAGTGGGCGCGACCGATTTTGGGCGAGGAGAGCATGTTTTGAAATAGTGGAGGCGAGCTATTTCGGGCGAGGAGAGCATGTTTTGCCGACCATGGTTTATGAATTATTTGGCACATGCCATTTCGGCCGAGGAGAAGGCGCGCTTGGATGAAATTACGAACCTACCCTCGATGTACAACGGGCCAATTGATGCGTGTCCCACATAGGACGGTAATTTCGCGTCTCCCATTTATTTTCTCGGGAGAATTCCACCGAGCAGAGGATCTTTAACGGTTCATTCAAAATTTGGGAGAATGAGCATCCACGTCTACCTTACCAAGTCGATTCGAATCAAATTTTGAAGTATTAGCTTGCCACTTCTCTTTAGATGGAGAGATGATGCTCGGGAGTAATGTGTTTTACATGCTCGTTGCTAGCGATTTACTATATGACAAATAGTTGACCCACTCAAAAACGGGAATCAAACCCAAAATGAAATATCTCGATTCAATGAAATAGCTCGTTCACCAGGTCAAAATAGTGAACTAAATCCAAAATTGAACACCTCAATCGAGTAGCATGTTGTATAGTATTATAGTACTCCATGAACATGTTGAAAGTCAAATTAATGAACTTGTTTGATATACGCGTATATCCGTTCATGTGTGGATTGCAGACAACACATTCTCCAATTTAAATATTTGAATGCAAATTTATATCGAAACATGGTTTATATCAGTCTTTGTTGCATAAAACGCGACCTCCCCATCTCCTAGACTCCTGCTCTCTCTCTCTCTCTATATATATATATCTATCTCTCCAACAATCTTCAATTCTGTCGCACGCATCCAACACACAAACCTTGTTCGTCCCTCTCTCTCTCTCTTTTTGTGTGTGTGTGGGAGGGGAGGGGGTCTTTCTAGTTCGCATGCATATATACTCCATCTATAGGTCTCTCTCGCACACTATGTATGATTCTCTAGTCCAAGCTAGATATCTTGGGTGCACTCATCGTACGCACACAAATTCCTTGGCTTGTTGCTCGTAACTCTCACGCACCACTCTGTCGTCTTAGAGCTCCCCCTCTCTCTCTCAGACTCTCCATCTACCTAGGTCACACATACACATGCATATCTCACTCACACTCGATAGGCCCATCTAAAACTCTATATCTCTCCCTCGTTCTCTCTCCATCTCATGCGCACACACACAATCTCATGCCTAGTTAGCCAAGTATGATGGTCTCTCACTCAATTGTAGGCACACACAATCCGCACTATATGTATATGACTAGCTAATCTTAGTCTCCATCACAGAGATGTGCATGGTCTATGTGGATTTCTCTCGGGGCATCTTTCTATCGCGCACACACCTCCCTCGATCTCCCACCCATATAGTCCCCTCACGATCTCGAGGGGATCTCTCTATCACAAACACACCCTCTCGCCCTCCCCATATGTCCATGTTCTCCATGTGCCCCTCTCAACCTTTGTTCCTTGTTAGCCAGACCTCTATTCGACATGTGCTATAGGGGTGTCTCTCTGCGTTGCAAACAATCACACACTAGCTATCTTCGTGTATCTCCTCACCTCGCTTTTCTATCTTGGAGATGCATGCGTGATATGTTCGCCTAAGAAACGAAAAAACACACTCTCTCTCTAATTTATCGTTTGTTTTCACTTTCTCTTTCACACACATACTCTTTTTGCACACTTACTCATTCTCCTTCACACACACACTTGATCTCTCTTAACTTAGGCACTATCCTCGGTCCATGGCATATTGATTTATTGAAAAGTCAAACATCACAAAGTTTGACCATGTACGTGGAGAAAACAATTACATCTAGAATGGCAAACATATACCATTACATTCACCATGAGATGTAGTTTTGTATGATGTATCTTTGGTATTTTAGATATAAATAACAATTGTGTAAACCTGATCAAAGTTTCCAAAGTTTAAATTCTAAAAAATTTACATGCATTGCATTATCGAGCAGATGGAAAATCTCTTTCCCCCTCTCAGCTATCTGATGCACCAGTCAGCCTTATTGGGGCTCCTCAATCTCTCTCAAACTTTATATCTCCCTGGTTCACACATACACACATCTCGCTCACGCTATACATATAGACCCATCCAACACTCTCCGCCCTTGTTCTCTCTCTATGTCACACCCCCCTAATAAGTACCACAATCCCTCACTCCATCATAGGTGCAAGCACTCCCCCTTAAGTATGATTATCTCTCACTAGCCATCAGGAACACACGTATTGTATCCTTCCATCCATACGTCTATCTCGATATCTCTCGGGGTATCTTCTATCGCGCACACACCTTGCCACTCGATCTCCCACCCATGTAGTCCCATCACGATATCCAGGGGATCTCTCTATGACAAACATACACTCTCTCCTCCCCATGTCTGCATTTTCTCCGTACGTCTCTCTCGACCTCTCTCCCTTGTTTGTCAGACCCCTCTTGGCCACGTGCTAGGGGTCTTGCTCTCTCGGTTGCAAACAAGCACACACTATCTCCTCACCTTGCTTCCTTTGTTGAAGATGCATGTGTGATATGTTTGCATAAGACACACACGTTTTTTCTCGACTTTTATCGAGTGTTATCCATGTCTCTTTCACACATGCACACACACTTTTTTCATTCACTCTTTCTATTTCTCTCTCTCTCTCTCTAGTTAGGGACTCTCTCACGTCCATAAGCATATGGATGTTTTGAAAAGTCAAACCTCAGAAAAGTTTGACCAGGTATATGTGGAGAAAAACATTTACATCTGGAATGATCATTAGATTCATCACAACATGTACTTACTTCATACTATCGTTTATCTTTGGTATTGTAGATATAAGTAATTTCTTTATAAACTTAGTCAAAGTTTCAAAAGTTTGACTTAAAAAAAATGTTGGAACTACATTATCGAACGGAGGGAGTAGCTCTTTTTCTCTCTCTCTGCTATGTCTCACGAGCCTCCCCTCTCAGTTGAACACTCTATAACGACGGATTATATGTTCACTGTGTCAGCGTATAGCTCCATATATTGTTTAGTTAACCGGTCAACCAGTCCACATGCTGCCTTGTCAGCTCATGTTCTATATCTTCGTGTGCTGGCCCATGTGGCAGTGGGTGAAAATAAGTAAACTAGAGGCCCATCTGACACGCGGTGAAGTAAACAAAGTTGAAACCACTTGGGGTAGCACCCCACATGCTAGTAAATTGAGGGCGTATTTAGGACACACTTCTTCCGTGTGAAGGACGCACTCACGCACAATTCACCACTGCGCGACGGCATGCACAAAAGGATGCACTCGCACACACCCAGCACACAACACACACCAGCACACGTGTACACCGGCGTCGCCGCCGATTGAGATGGACGGCGAGGCAGCCAACAAGTTGAGGCGGCTCGAGCCGAAACCGCATCTGGCGAGCCTGGACTTCATCAGCAGCCTCCCTGGCGACATGCTGCATGTCATCATCGGCCTCCTCCCCACCAAATCTGCCGTGCGGACCGCCCTGCTCTCCCAGCGGTGGCGCCCCCTCTGGCACCGCGTCCTCCTCATCCTCACCGTCGACAGCTGCCTCTGCGTCGGGGATTGCAAATGCATGGCCGCAGTCTCCAAGATCCTTTCATCGCACCCTAGGCCAGCCAGACGCCTTGACATCCGCATGTTCAGTACCAACTGGAAGGTCCAACCCAAGTTCGACGAGTGGTTCTTATCCCCCGCCCTAGATCAGCTCGAGGAGCTCAGCTTTGAAGCTGGACGATGTCGCTCTCTGCCGCCATCCGCGCTTCGCCTCGCGCCAACGCTGCGTCGCGCCAGCTTTAGCTCCTGCTATCTTCCCCAGATTAATGTCGCGCCCGCCCTTCTTCTCCCTCAACTCAAGCAGCTCGACCTCTTCGACGTTGTCGTCTCGAAGAAGGCTATGGAGCACCTGCTCCGCAGCTGTACTACGCTCGAGTACCTTCGTCTTGAGCAGATCCACGGGTTCATTAGCCTCCACATCGCCTCGACGAATCTCCAATGGATTTATGTGTCTTGCTGGCCCCACAACAAGACATCAATTGGGAAGAGATCACTCCAGCTATTCCACGTTATGGTCATTGAGAATGCGCCTTTCCTTGAAAGGTTTCTTGTATTGGATCTAGATGGTCCAACAAAAATCAGGGTCATTGACGCATCGAAATTGACAACGTTGGTGCACTCGTCTGCCAAATTCTCTGCACTCTTTATTGGATCCGTAATCGTTCAGGTACATCACTCATCTTCTTCTCCATCTTCTTGAAATTCACATTTTTAAATTTCTTCTTGATGTATTTACGACCGTCTTCCAGAAAATGATTCCCACAAGCTTGACCCAGTCTATGCGCACAGTGAAGATCTTGGCAATAAAATCAATCGGCCCCAATCTGGATCAAGTTGTTGGATTCCTTACATGCTTTCCGTGCACGGAGAAGATACTCATCGAGGTGAAACTTCTTTCATATTAGTAAACGGTAATTACAACATAGCTCAATTTTTTCGTAATTTTCCCAATTACGATGACAAGTGTAGTGTTCAAAACTGCATCTACACACTGCGCCGAAAGAAATGTTTTTAGTATTTTTTCTCACGTGATCACCTGCATCGTTTTTTTGTTGTACTACTATAGTAGCCTAGGCTAGTCATAGTGGAAAGTAACTTAGACTACTCCAGTAACTCTATGGTTACCCTAAGAGCAAGTACTACCTCCGTCCTAGTTTACTCTTCCTATTTTGTAGTATCAAAATTTGACCATAGATTTAAGTGACAAAATGTTAATGCATGTCACTAAGAACTATATCGTTGGATTCGTATTTGAACATAATTTCAAATGGTGTAATTTTTGGTGACATACATTGGCATTTTCTTATGTAAATCTATGGTCAAAATATTATACTAAATAAGAGGTAGTACAAAAGTGGGCTATAACGGCCCTCCACTATGTAGGCCAAAACACGTGCCAAATTCACTCGTGATGCATTTGGCATCGATGCCCCTCCATTGCTTACCTGGTGCCCCAATCTGGGTAACCTACTTTGCTCCGATGCCAAATTAACTCAAGCAATTAAAAAACACTTGCGTGGGAGAGAGAGAGAGGACCGAGGCAATAAAAAACACTTGTTTGGGAGAGTGAGAGGCTGGTGTAGTTGGTTTGATTGATTTGTTTATACATGTGGGTCTGTGTGCACAGTGGTGCCAACTCTCTCACATCGCGAGAGCGGTGCCAAAATCTTTTGATTTGAGATCGATGCGTATTATGTGGCATACTTTTGCAAAATATGGCATCGGCCACATAGTGGAAGGCAATAAATGCCCAAGCTCTTCATGTACTCCTAGGTAAATGAGAGGAAAGAGAAAGAGAGAGAGATAGTGAAAAAATATCACTAGCCAACCAACCCTATCGTATGAGCGAATTATATTGGTACCTCTTGATGACACGACAATCTTATACAGCCAGCTGCTCTAATATGTTCTCTTCTTTTGCAGATAAAAAAAGAGCCGAAGGTGAAAAATGTGCTGCACTATAACAATCTCATCGAATGCCTTGATCTCCATCTTACAGAAATTGACTTGATTGACTACCGAGGCAGCACATCTGAGATTAAATTGGCCAGGTTCTTTGTTCTGGAGGCAAGTGTGCTCAAGGTAATGAGGTTTGGCGTTCTCTGGCGCAACAATGAATGGCGTGCTGATCACTGCGAGCGTCTAAGCCTAAATGACAAAGTCTCCGCAGAAGCTGAATTTGTTTTTGAAACATCAACTGGCTAGAGACTCAAAAACTTATTTGCCCATTAGTGACTTGTCAGGGCGGTGGATTTTAGTTTGTACGATAATGCTGCATCCACCTAAAGTAACGAAAGTTCTTACGTAAACTTCCTAGTAATTCCCTCTTCGTAGGTGCAGCATTACTCCTAACATTTGTAATATCAGTTTGAAACTTGTAATATTGCTGTGTCCTATTCCTACGTTTTCAAAATCCTGTGAATCAAATAGGTCCTGAGTTGGTGATGATGTTGTGCCTGCCATCTTTCACCAATAGCCATCGGATCTAGATCTGACGCATACAAACCAAACTTCTCCAGTTTTGCAAAAAGATGCCCGCACTTGTTCCCTATTTACAAACAACTCCTTGTCTCTCACAATCAGCCTTATCTCCTCCCCACCACATCTAGAAGGCCATGGAAAATTCTAGCGCGATGGCCGCTGCCGACACCGTCCACCCCCCATCTTGGTGTTCCGTGCAATGCACGGGCATCTACGCACGGGAAATTATGTCAAACACGGTAGTTGTAAGAAGGCTAGGTCTACAACCATGATGATAGTGACTGTAGACGGTGGTTCTGACTATGCTATGCCAAACACGGCGCCCATACTCAGGTGTCATCTCCGGCGTAGGGTCTTGTCAGTTCACTGTGAGGAGCAACACGTAATAATTTGACCAATGGGTAGTACAGTGCTACTACATTGGTAGTACTACTTCTAGTACTAGCACCACCGTCCGGATTTATTAGTACTACGATGTCCATCTAGATTTAGTATTTGACTAGCAACATCTAGTAATGCATGTCACAAAAAATGTACTACTCCCTCTGTAAATAAATACATGTTGTATTGTTTTATTCCTATTAGCGAGATAACTTAATGTCTTTTTGCTACTTAATAGGATTACATGCAATGAACTAACCACCGCATGTGATGTTTGGTAGTCTCAAGTCATTGAAAGCATGCACGGCCCACATCTCTCATTGGTTGATATGTCACGAAATAAGAAACGAGGAGGGAGTTAATGTACCGTGCTTAAGTGTTTTGGGATTATTTGGTTTTCGTAAGGTGACTTACACAACATTTTTGGTTACATGCATTAACATTTTATTAGTTAAATCAAAGGTCAAAACTTGGCGCAAAATGCAAAGGGGACCAATAAACCAGTAAACGTGAAAGTTCTCTCGTTTGGCCCCAACTAGAGGTCCGATGAGATGACTATACTGCACCGGCGCAGAGGGGGACGCAGCTTCATTGACTTACTACACCTGCCTTTGGGTGTATGACATGTGGGCCCAACGGGTGGATGGCCAACCTGTCATACAACCAAAGGCAAGTGCAGTAGAGGAGCGAGGAGTAGATGGCCAACATGCACGTGAATTCAACGCAGTCTGCACTTCTCATATAAAGGCTCCCGCCAGTCCAATCTACAAAATCCTACGCACCTACGCACCCAAGGGAAAGAGTGATCACTCCAAGCGCAAGATCAGTTGACTAAAAGCAAGACCCATGGAGGCGATGAGCGCGAGTGTCGGCCGGCTGTGCCAGATGGTCAACAACGCCGGCCTGCGGCCCAGCACCGAGGAACGTCTCCAGGTAGTGCTTGAGGCCTCTAGGTCGAGGGCCACTTGGACGACAGCTTCGTCTCCTTGTTCGATGAGGTCCTCGCCGGCTTCCTCGACAAGTTCACCATCATCAAGAAGCTTGCGGACGACCTTGACATATGCCTCCAACCCACGCGCCCAGGCTCTAGGATACCTGCCACCCTCAACGGCCTCTATGGTGACAACCTCTTCGACGCACTGGTGGCCCTGCGACTGCCCGCCGTCGCGCCGGAGAATGACCACCTCGAGGTCGCGCTCACGGCGCAGCGCCTAGCACAGCAAGACACCATCGACATAATCACCAACATCTACGCGCAAATCTTCCACAAGGACTACCACATGCAAGAGGAGGACGATAGGACGCTAGCCTTCTTGGACCGCATGGTAACCTTGGACGACATTGTTCAGGAGCACGTTGAGCTTGCTGCCAATGCCGCTGCTCCTCACACGTCGGTTGGTGACCCGGTGCACTAGGGCGTGAGGATTTCGTTGATGGATCCATATGTATCTTTATCTTTCCGTCAAATCCATGTAGTAGTATATGGTACTACTAGTAATTATCTTACCTTTCGCATCAACTCAATAATTTTCGTACGTACTCCAATCATGAACCATGCCAGAACCAAACTTCTCATTACTCTAGGGAAAATCATAATTTCTATCTATAGGTCGCGCCATGGAGTAGAACCAAATTTTACAAGTTACAATTTCAGAAGGAAAGCCTGCCGTGTTTGCGTCGCACCCCCACACGGTTGGTCCGGCATGCCGCTCAAGGGGGAATGCGTGTTGTGTTGCATTTTCACTTACAAGTGGGACTGTAGTTGAGCAAATCGACTATCGGCAAACCCACACCCCGCCCACCACGCGATGGCTGAGAAAACAGGAGGGAGAAGAGATGGCTGTAGCATGGACTCCAAGAAAATTGGTGTCGGATGGGACTCGTGTGGGTGGCGTGTGCCGTACTGCTAGACATGAATGCTAGTTATGGCCCATGCCACCCCACTATATCGAGGAGATGGTTACGTAGAACAAATTTCCTGGAGTCCATGCTCAGCCCTCCTCTATCTCTCTTCTCAGCTAGCTAGCAGACGCGCGGAGCCCATCGTCTATTTACTCATATGCGGTCCCACATGTCAGTGAAAACGCAAGAGGACCCACTGAACCTGCACATCTTTCGCCTCGACGTGCTGGTGATGAAGAACAAATCCAATAAAGATCTTCTGTGACCGCTTTTGGAGTTACTCAAGAGTAGTAAGATTCTATTTACAGTTTAACCCAAGATGCACATCACGTGGCTTCAACTACCACTCTATTTTCTTGCATGGCACGACCTGGATGTTGGATGTCCCATGTGTCAGCAACAGGAGGAAGAACTCGACCAAATCTTTGGTTGTGCTCTCAGATTAGACTAGTTGTGCTAACTTGAAATTTTATTGTGTAGAATGGATGCAAGTTTTGGTATTGGGAAGAAGAGTACAATGATATATTGATAGAGCACAATTTAGTAGATGTTCTAGCACTTTTAGCTAGCATAGAGGCTAGAGATGAGACTAGTGCACTTGTTGATAGAATAGAGGCTAGACACGTCTACTTCTTTACATTCGAAGAAGAAAGAAGCACGCAAGATCGAGCCTCCGTAGATCAACAATGAATGCATCGAGAAGGCACTAATCCAACTTACAGGAGCAGTTATGGAAGTTGGATATCTTCTAAAATGTATTCTTGTGGTTCTTGTTTTCTTTGGTCTTTTTTTTCTAGTCAAAATTTTGGTGATGTATTTCCATGTACCAAAAAATCAATGATGAAAAAAGGTATGTGTTTGCAAAGAAAAATGTAAACGGCCGGGATGCGTCCGCGCGTTCGGCGCACGACCACCGCATCCGAGAAATGGCCCAGACGCAACCCCATTGCCCTACCCAAACAGATAGAATTCGGGCAAAACAGAGGTCCGTTTGGGGTCGTGCATTGGAGTTGGGCTTATAGGTGGGACCGCAGTTGAGGAAACCGACTATCGGCAAACCCCCACCTCATCCGCCGCGCGATGGCTGAGTTAGAGAAATGACGAGGTTGAAGAGATTGTTGTAGCACGGACTCCAAGAAATATGGTGTCAGATGGAAGTCGTGCTGGTGGCGTGTGCCGTACTCCTGGACGTGAATGCTTGTTCTGGCCCATGCCACCCTACTACTCCTACTACTTGTAGTAGTAGTATCGAGGATTCGAGGTGATGGTTATGTACAGCGAACACATTAACATATGGCCCACCTCACACTATGGCCAAATTTCCTGGAGTCTGTGCTAGGTTAAAAAGTGTTCTTTGTGAGGATGGTGGCTAGTCTCAAGTTTAAAACTTGTAGTATTACATACATAGACGTAGAGATAGTGCATCATGTGAAGCTAGTACAAATAGTGTACTATTGTTGATTGGCCTCATCCGATAACCTCTTGCAATGCACGTACAATTATGTATTCGGAAAATATTTTTTTGCATTGTCGCAGCACCCACTCAGAGAAGCGACTCGAAAGTCATTCATAAATTTAGTAAGTTTATCACAGGGATATTATTTTATTACATACAACAGATCATGAACCCACAACGACAACGAGGATACATTATAAATACTAAAGTTTTCATCACACAACAAATAACAAGCAATGAAATGAACTTCAACTCAACCGATCTTCGGAGTTGGAAACACTTGCTTTGAACCACAAGTGATTCTCTAGGAAGGGCCAGCTACTGTCAATCTCGAGACCAACGCATGACTGATCATCCAGGTTGAAGCGGCCTACTATATCACGACCACGGTAGGGAACCACCGCAATGTCCGACATATAGATACAGTTGCTTCTCATAAATGGTAGTAACATTGTGTCAACATCAGTTGGATCGCCTTTCACCATCATTGGATAGTTTTGTCCAAGGAAGAGCGAGTTTTCTTCAAGACTATCAATACTGTACCAGGGAGAAGGTGTTGGCGCTAGCACACCAGTATCCATCCCGAATACCATGCAACGGGTGTTGGAATAGGTCTGGAGAGTAAGACCATGGGAGACAACACCTGCTTCCTTAGTAGTAAGATCAGCAGTGGGCTGTATACAAACAAGAAGGGGTGATCCATCAGAATTAGTTTCCAGCCGCCACTGAGTATATGGGCCCTGCTCGTCCTCATGCTCGTGATCATCACCATCATGATCTCCCCCTTGGTTATAAAAATTTTCAAGTATAGGTGGTGGAATGTTCACATGATCTTGGAAACACAAGAAGAAGGTTAATTAGTAGAGAAGGGAAACTTGGTAACTCGCATGCATGTGGATGAAACAATTATAATTACGGTGGAAGACAAACGTACCGAAACTGCGAGGATCCCATGCAAAAATAGTGCCACGAGTGGTGGAAGCAAACACAAGACCCTCGTATTGAATTGCATCACAGTACACATCCCTGTATAGAAACTGATTTTGAGCAATATCCATCTAGTCGAACCACAAAGGACGACAACAAGCTTGTCGAAGATAACAACAACTTCATAGTTCTTGTAATTCCAAGAGCGGTTGGGAACTCGACAAATTGCTATCTTCCATAGACGAAAGTCACCATGATCGTATTTGAACGTATGTAGATCATCTATGTGCTCAACCTTAGGGCACTCTGAGATTTTTGGAAGTGGAATCCGTTGATGAGTGTACACATTCACAAGTTCCCACTCGCAATTGTACCAAATATAAACAACCCAATCTCCATTTGTGCCAGCCCAGGCCTTACCCTTAAGCGATGGCATCTTGACATCACACGTATCATTATCAAGCGGCATCAACTTGCACAAGGCGAGGCCTGTGTCGTCTGCGCCCATGCGAACAGGCTTATAGCGAAGAAGATAAGGGAGATTAAACCTCTCCTGGACCCTTGTGTTCCTTGTAATGATGTTATTAGTTGAGTCGAGAATGGTCTTGAACGAACCTGCCATGCTAGCCGAGGTGATGACGTCGCACCGATCAATGAGTTCCCCCACCACGTCATCTTTCAGATCGGGGCAAGAATAACGGGGTCGTTTCTGGCTTGTTCCCTCCATGAAGAAGAAGATCAAACAATGGCAGAAGGAAGGGTGAAGGCAAATGGAGGAGGGAGGAAGAGCGTGCGACAACAGTTCCAAATCAAGAGGGAAAGGCGAAGAGTTGATGGACGGTTGCCAGTTTGCCACGGTACACGAAGAGGCGCCCCGGCCTACACGTCCTTTCGGAAATTGTACAAAAGGACTTGCCATCATCTCACTAACATGCTGGAACGGGACCACATGTCAATGAAACATGGTGTGTAATTTCTCGTGCAAAATGTGATCTGGCCGCGTTGGCCTGAGGTGCCGCATTAGTTATCGACTTTATTTTTTTAATGGCGCGCCTTCAGTTTTGAAGCACGACTAACTAGTACTGTTTGCAGAGAAAATATAAACTACTCTACCACTACTCCACCTCTAGCACTAGTAGTATAAAAAAGATATATAGGCTGGAGCTTCAGAGCTTTCTTGCTAAGGGCTGCCCACTTGGTTCTCACACTATCACCCTCTCCCCAGATCTAAAAAGACGGCCTCTCTCTCCCTCCTCACTGGTGGTCACAGATCGGCCGGGGAAGAAAAGGACATGCAGCGTTGACGCACTCGTCGTCGGCGAGCAAGGTCACACACTGACGACAAGGCCGTCCTCTCAGACCTAGCGCTCGCATGGGATGGCCTCCGTCCCCAAGCTCACTGCCATAGTACGTGCAGAGGACGACGACCACGAGTGAAGCCACTTCTCGCCGACCCTCAGGTATGCTACCTGTTTTCGAACCATATCCTTGTTCTATTTCCCCATCTGCCACGTCACTTCACGTGGATCTTTTTCCACTCCACCATCTTCCCAATTTCCTATCCTCTGCTCTGCTGGTCACGCAAAGGAAAACGTTAATTTGCACTATTAAAGGAAACCCTACTTCATGCAGACTAATCCATGTCTGGGTTGAATAAGGAAAGGAAGGGAGATTGTACTGCCCAAGAGAGTAGGCATCGAACCCGCATCTAGGTTGAAAATGGGGAAATTAGTAGCTAAGGAACGAGTCTCGTGTCTCTTGGTTGAAGAAGGGTAGAAAGGCATGACACCACAATATAGAATGACCAGGTCGATCGGTTTGTTGTCCTCACATAGGAAAAAGGTGGCTAAAGAGAACAAAAATGGGACGTAATCCACATATGCTGCCTGGATATTTGTTTCTCTGGGCAACCATACCTCCCTCACCACTCTATGCGTCTGTGGAGGTACATTGTACTGGTGCGCCCACTGTCCGATGGGCCTCCCATGCTCTTATTGTCACTTTTTTGCTGTTAGTATAATGCCAGCAGTCAAGTCAAGCAATGCTACTGCTAAAGTTGATGCCACATTTAACTAATGCCGCACTCATTCTAATGCCACTGATAAATTTAAGCAATGCCTTTTAATGTCACTTGATTATTTCAGGGTTAGCTGTTTATTGTGGATGTATTAAAGATTTTTCAGCTAAGGCATTCTAATGATGTTGCACAGCCATTATACCAACGATGAAACTTGTTACTACCTTCAGATTTTTGCACTGTTAATGCTTATATATTACATACCTCACTTTCATGAGATAAATTAAATTTTTTGTACAGTTTCACCAAAATGCCGAGGCGCCGATGTCAGTTTATTTTGGTTAAACTGCACAAAAAATATGAAGACAAGAGGAAAGGTCAAGAGTGGGCACCTCCTCCTCCGGATGTTCTCTTGATTCGTTCGATCAAGTTTTTATGTTTGATCGATTATCAAGATTGGGATAACAATTTTTAAGGTCCCCCCAAGTTCGAAATGATATTTACCTTGGAGGTACATGGTTTGCAATTTTTTATACTGTCATTAGTTAATAATGCTAGTTACCTTCAGACTTTTGTATTTGGTTTAATGGTCATGCACAACTAGAATACCAATGCTGAAATTTGTTACATTTACATTTTGTATTGTTAATTCTTATAGAAAACTTCCGGTGCCAAAGTTTATTGAAATCTGTTCAGTAAAACCATTGTACTATACCCTGTAATAAAATAACTACTCTAATGTTGCACTAGCCACTCGATTAGACATAGAAAGATTGGATAGTCACTTCATGGATTGCAGAAAAGTAGTACTGTACTATTTATTGGCCAACACTAGGTGCTTCATTGCTTTGGTATGATTATACAATGGGCAACATTTCGCCTAAGTTAAATTTTGTATTCTGAAAATAGTCTCGCCGTGTGATCGAGAGAAGACCAAACGAAGCTTGTTTCTTTTGCCGTTTGTCTTTCGTTGCTTTGTTCGATTTGATTCTTTTTGCCAACCAAAGTTCTTAAGTTGAACTTTCTAGTTAGATCTCTTATTCGAGTTTTACCTATGCATTAGTTGAGTACTTATTGTATGCTTGTTTGTTTGCGATAGAGTACTCGGAGTGTGCCGCTTGCTACTTCGAATCGCTAGGTTTCGCGGATCATCAGCAAGGCAAGTAACACTTTGATCATACCTCCTACTACCCAGTTTTTATTGCATTAGATCAACCCTCACAGATTGCATGATTAGGATCTAATTAAATTGTGGGTTTGGGGAGTAGATGAGGTAGTACCTATTACCTGTTATTATCAAACCTTTGGTAGTTACTTCTACGTTTGCTTATTATGCCATGCTATGCTAATAGACGTGGATTGGGTGAGTGAAATCCATGACAGATGTGAGATTGTTAAATTGATGGTTTATCTAAGGTGGCAACTTAAATACACATCTGGGTGGATTGAGGCACCCATGCTCAAAGGGATCATGCGATTATTCATGCTAGAAACTTCCGTGTGCAGCCACAAGCTACTATGGGCTCTAGCATAGTTGATTAAGTCGTGCAAACTCTTACAGTGGTAGACTAGCAGATGTAGGGGAAAGTAGGTGTAACGATCTACCCGATCGTAAGGTGCTAGAGCTTCTGAAAGACTATGTCTCGGTCATCCGTTTCTCAAACACCATGTAGTGCAAGAAATCAAACGGAGGCGATCGAGTCTTGTGGGAAAAAGTGCACAAACCTCTGCAGAGTGTATAAACTAATCATGGTTAGCCGTGTCCTCGGTTATGGACATCTTGAGTATCTAGTACCTGGATTATCATGTGAATCTCATCATGTTACTCTAAAATAAATTTTGTTGGGTTTTGTTTAATGATGATGTTATTGGGATTGAGAATGCTGTCAACCATTCTCAATGTTTAACAACCACCATGATAGTTAAATAAAATTTATATTCCTTTGCAGTAGGGAAAAATTGGCTTTACGCAAAAAAACTGTAACCATAAAGCTTTCCACCAGCCAAATATGCATGTAGTATAGACTTATTCTTTCATTGCTCTCTATGTGTTACATTGCCAGCATATTCCATGTGCTGGCCCGTTTCGGGTTGCAACGTTAATGTTGCAGACTTTTTAGACGATGGTTAAGGTGCTTTTAGGTCATGGTTCTATACTCAGTGATGCCGTTGGAGTTGATGGACTCACTTATCTTCCAAGCCTTCCACTGTTATCATTATTAGATGGCCTTAAGCCATATTTATTATAGTAAGTTCTCTTTTGAGACTCTCGATGTAATAAGTGTGTGATTGCTACTCTGTTATAAATCCTTCAAGTACTGTGTGGTGTCAGCATTACTGATCCAGGGATGACACCTGAGCACAGAGATTGGACCGTTTGAGGTCTGGTCGCTACAAGATGGTATCAGAGCACACGCTGACTGTAGGACACGACCACTAAGCTAAAAGACCTAGATCACTACTCACTCTCTTCTCATTCTTACCTCTCATCTTTTCTACTCTTTTAGGATGGCGGATGCAAGGAATAAGTTCACGCAACCGGATGAAGATACACCCTTTGGACGCCACTTGAAGGAAGTCACTAGATACCTGAACATAGGAGTACCAAGCTTCACCGGGACCTACAACGCCACTCTACCTGAAGAAGAGCGTTGGATGATTCAAGTTCAAGTTCTAGGAAGGACGTTCATGCCAGTCACTGAGCCCATAGAGTTTTCTTTTGATGCACCAACTTGGAATCTAGCAAAGAGCATGGCAGCTCACATCGCCATGGGACGCATTGGAGAAGTTTACCGCAATGATCTCAAGGATAGTATCTACCAGATTTGTGGGCGCCGAGATGAGCACTGGGAGATGATCAACACCAAGAAGGATAGATCAGTTGCAGCTTTTATCCAGGAGCTAAACCAGCACATTCGACGTCAGGAGAACCAGATGTGCGCGGACATGATAGATCTGAAGAAGGCGAGGACAAGAATCAAGGAACTGGAGGAAGAACTCAAGGCTACGCGTGAAGATTATGAAGAGGAAATCGAAGTACTAGTGGAGAAGAATGACGACCTGATCAAGAAGATCAAAATATTCATGGGAGGCACTACACCAGTAGAAGAAGACGAAGAACCCAAGGAAATTCGCCCGGAAGACTACATCATCATCGACGACACCGACTCGGATCCAGATGATAGCGATGATGACTATGTTGATGAAGCTCGAGCAGATATCATGGAGTCTGCAACCGAATAATATTTCTAGTAGACCACCCATTAGTAGTAGTATTCCACCATGTAAATATAGTAGCCCGAGCACTTTTGCGATAGTTAGATCGATTGTATGCCTTGTTTGTTTGATTGAAGTGAATTGTTTGCTTTTGCCTCATGTGCATATGCATAGTGTTTTCTCTTTAGACCCCCTCCATTCTTAAATCTCATCTTTTCTAAACCCTCAGATGCCTCCGAGACGTGACCTCGGATTTACCTTCCCACCGGAGCTCACCCAGTTGATCCAGTAGCAGAACACATTGATGCAGTTGCTAGTCCAGAATTAGAATCAGGGGAACAACAACAACAACCCACCACCACCACCACCCATTGATCACTTAGCCCGTTTTCTTAGGCTGAATCCGCCGGTGTTCTCTAGTAGCACCGAGCCGATAGTAGCAGATGATTGGCTCCGTAAGACAGCAAGGGAGTTGACCACCGCAGGATGCACAGATGCGGAAAAGGTGAAGTTTGCCGCCCATCAGCTTAATGGACCCGCAACATCATGGTGGGAGAATTTCACAGCCACTTTCCCTGTCGACACTGTCATGTGGGACCAGTTTCAGCAAGCTTTCCGTACTGCCCATGTTTCAGCAGGAGCTATGGCCATGAAGAAGCGAGAGTTTCGCAACTTGCGCCAAGGAGGAAGGACAGTTGGCCAGTATGTGGAGGACTTTAGTAATTTAGCACGTTATGCCCCAGATGACGTAGCTACGGATGCAGCTAAGCAGGAGAATTTTCTGGAAGGATTGAATGATGAGTTGAGCATGCAGTTGATGGTAGCAACCTTATGATTGAAGGGAAGCAGCAGATTGAGACCCGCAAGAGGAAGTATGGACAAGGGAAGTAGAATTCAGGAGCTCAGCAGAAGCCACGTTTTACCCCTAGACCAGGAGGACATTTTCAGCATACCCATGGAGGAGGTAGCTCACACAATCACAATGGCACCAAGAATGGTAATGGGAATGGAGGAAGCAATGGCCAGAACCACACCAACCCATCAACCCCAGCCAAGAGATACCCGAGCCAAGTCACTTGTTTCAAGTGCCAGAAGACCGGACATTATGCTAATGAATGTCCTGAATCCCAGAATGTAAATGGCAATGGAAGCTCTAGGAAGAAGCCAAACCCTTTCAACAGGGGACAGGTGAACCACGTTAACGTGGAGGAGGTTGAAGAGCAGCCGGATGCTGTAATCGGTAAGTTTTTGGTTAAGTCATTTACTACACTCGTTCTTTTCGATACTGGTGCATCGCATTCATACATATCAAGGGGATTTGTGGATAAGTATAATCTGCCCACCAAAATTCTTAGAACACCTATGTTAGTAAGCTCACCAGGAGTGGAGTATATGGCTAGTCAAGGATGTTTTCAAGTGCCATTGAGTATAGGTAGGCATGTGTTTCCCTCAGATTTAATCATTTTGGAATCACAAGGATTGGATGTAATTCTGGGTATGGATTGGCTATCGATGTATGGAGGAAACATCGATTGCGCTAGTAAGTCGATCTTGCTTACCACCCCAGAAGGGAGAAGGATCAAGTATGTATCCCGACATGTGCCAAAGAGGACTCAAGTAAATTGTTTAACAAGATTTGTGCAGGAGGAAGTACCAGTGGTGAAGGATTTCCCTGATGTATTTCCAGAGGAGTTTCCAGGCATGCCACCGGATAGAGATATTGAGTTTTTGATTGAGCTTTTGCCAGGCACAGGGCTACTATCGAAGAGACCATATAGGATGCCTGCAAAGGATTTGGTGGAGATTAAGAAGCAGATTAAGGAGTTACGGGATAAAGGATATATTCGCCCAAGTTATTCGCCTTGGGGATCGCCAGTACTTCTAGTGTAGAAGAAGGATGGATCTTTAAGGATGGTTGTTGATTATCGAGGATTGAATGAAGTAACCATCAAGAACAAGTACCCACTACCAATGATCAATGATCTGTTTGATCGATTGCAAGGAGCTAAGGTATTTTCCAAGATCGATCTGCGATCAGGATACCAACAGTTGAAGATTCGAGAACAGGATATACCTAAGACGGCTTTTACCACCAAGTATGGGATGTATGAGTATACCGTTATGCCATTTGGTCTGACTAACGCACCTGCATATTTTATGAACATGATGAACAAAGTATTCATGGAGTTTTTGGATAAGTTCGTCATGGTGTTCATTGATGATACCCTGGTTTACTCGAAGAATGAAGAGGAGCATAATGAGCATTTGCGTTTGGTACTTGGTAAGCTCAGAGAACATTAGTTATATGCCAAGTTTAGCAAATGTGAGTTTTGGTTGAAGGAAGTTGGATTTCTCGGACACGTTATATCCGGAGAAGGTATAGAAGTAGATCCCACTAAAGTTGATACCGTGACAAATTGGGAAGCCCCAACAACAGTTGGAGAGATTCGGAATTTTCTTGGACTCGCAGGATACTACCGGAGGTTTATTGAGAATTTCTCAAAGATTGCGAAGCCTATGACGGAGTTGTTGAAAAAGGACACCAAGTTCACATGGACTGAGGAATGTGAGGCTAGTTTCCAGGATTTAAAGAAATGTTTGGTTACATCACCTGTGTTGATTTTGCCGGATCAGACCAAGGATTATGAGGTGTATTGCAACGCTTCACGTCGAGGACTTGGAGCAGTACTTATGCAGGAAGGAAGAGTTGTTTCATATGCCTCACGACAGCTTAAGCCTCATGAGTTAAATAATGCTCGCATGATTTGGAGTTAGCAGCCGTAGTGCATGCATTGAAAACCTGGAGACACTTTCTCATTGGAAACCATTGTGAGGTGTACACGGATCACAAGAGTTTGAAGTATATTTTCACGTAGAAGGAGTTGAATCTCAGGCAAAGGAGATGGTTGGAGCTCATCAAGGATTATGATATGAGATTGCATTATCACCCCGGAAAGGCCAACGTAGTAGCTGACGTGTTGAGCCGTAAAAGTCATGTCAACACCTTAATGATGGGAGATTTACCAAGGGAGTTAGCCAAAAATCTTCGAGAGCTATGTTTGGAAATAGTTCCGAGAGGCTATATAGCAGCATTGGAGATTTAGTCTACTTTGATGGATAAGATCAGAGAAGCCCAGAAGACTGACAAGGAGATTGCCTCTATAAAGGAGAAAATGAGCAAAGGAAAAGCTAAGGGATTTCGTGAAGATGAGCACGATACCTTATGGTTTGAAGACCGTGTTTATGTGCCTAATGATTCGAAGATCAGGAAGTTAATTCTGCAAGAGGCACATTATTCACCATATTCGATTCACCCAGGAAATACCAAGATGTATTTGGATTTGAAGGATACTTTCTGGTGGACTGGAATGAAGAAGGATATTGCGGAGTATGTAGCAGTTTGTGATGTATGTCAGAAAGTGTAGGCAGAGCATCAGAAGCCATCAGGATTGCTGCATCCATTGCCGATACCTGAATGGAAGTGGGATAAGTTAGGCATGGATTTTATTACGGGTTTACCCAGAACTCGTTCAGGCTATGACTCGATATGGGTTGTAGTCGATCATTTGACAAAGGTAGCTCATTTCATTCCAGTGAAGACTACCTATACTAGTGCAAAGTTGGCAAAGATATACAAGACTAGGATCGTCTGTTTGATGGAGTTCTAAGGAGCATTGTATCAAATAGAGGAACCCAATTTACCTCAAAGCTCTGGAATCAGTTGCATGAAACTTTGGGTACCAGGCTGGAATTCAGTACAACTTTCCAACCTCAGACAGATGGACAGACCGAGAGAGTCAATCAGATTTTGGAGGATATGCTGAGAGCTTGTGCGCTAGATTACGGATCAGTTGGGACGACAATTTGCCATATGAAGAGTTCTCTTACAACAACAGCTATCAATGCAGTTTAAAGATGGCCCCTTTCGAAGCCTTGTACGGAAGGAGGTGCAGGACCCCATTGTCGTGGGATGAAGTTGGAGACCGCCAGTTGTTTGGACCGGATCTGATTAAGGAGTCTGAACAGAAAGTGAAATTGATTCGCGATAGGCTCAAGGTAGCTCAATCCAGGCAGAAGAGCTACGCAGATTCTAAACGCAAGGAGACAGTTTATGAAGTCAGAGACCGAGTTTATCTTCGAGTATCTCCACTTCGAGGAGTTAAGCGCTTTGGAGTTAAGGGAAAGTTAGCGCCACGTTTTGTAGGCCCATACAAAATTTGGAGCGTATGGGAGAAGTAGCCTACAAGTTGGAATTGCCCAAAGGATTGTTAGGAGTTCACGACGTGTTCCACGTTTCCCAGTTGAAGAAGTGCCATGCAGAGATGGCTGATATACCGCTGAGAGATATAGTGCCGCTGGAAGCGATTCAGTTGGATAGCGATTTGACCTATGAAGAGAAACCAGTCAATATTCTAGAATATGCCAGTCGAGTCACCCGCAGCAAGGTTATAAAGTTTTGCAAAGTTCAGTGGAGCCACCACACGGAGGATGAAGCCACCTGGGAGCGAGAGGAAGAATTGCTAAAGGACCACCCTCACCTATTTTCTAGCCAACCTGAATCTCGAGATGAGATTCATCTTAAGGGGGGGGGGTAGGTTTGTAACATCCCAAATTTTCAATTCGGAATGTTATACACTAGATCATCATTGCATATCATATTTTATTGCATTTTGGTTGATCCTAGAAAATTCTACGCAACTCAAGGACCCTCGGAGAGAGTTGGGGATTTCTTGATTTTCATATTTGAGTTTTCTCAAATTTTGAAAACAGGATCATTTGATTTTATTTATTTTATCTTCAATTATTTCTATTATCAAACTATGAGGGAGGGAATAAAATGACTTTCCCAAAAATAAAGGAATATTGAGGATTTAATTAAGAAATCAAATAGGATTTTATTTTGGTTTTATTTGCTATTTTATTTGAATTTAGGAAAAATGCGCCTTTTTCAAAATTGCATTTAGGCCCCAAATAAATGTTCATCCCGTACGGCTCGATTTTAGAAGCCGGGGAAAATTTATTTCGGGATTTTTAGAGTCCGTTTAGTATTCCTTTTGTTTTTTTCTGAGCGTAACTAAAAAAACGCAACCAACTTACCGGGCCGTGTCCGACCTGGACACTTGGCCCGGCCGGCTTTATAAGCCGGGGAGCCCTAGCCGGACCCCCCACCAAACCCTAGCCACCAGCCCCGCCACCCTAGCCCGCCGCCGCCGCCCGCCGCGCCGCCCACCGTCGCCGCCGCCGGATCCACCGCCGCCGGAGGTTGACCTCGCCGCCACCGTTTTTTTTCGACAAACTGATCGGTTTTCCGTCGGTTTTGTTCAGTTTTTTTAGTTCGTTTTTTATAGATCGGTTTTTCCGGTTTATCTAATTAGCGAGCGTTTGCTCATTCGTTCATTTCAATGAACGCGTTCTTCGATTAGATCCAGTTAACGAACGTCCATTCATTAATCTTTTCGTCGTTTTCTTTTTCTCGGATTGAATCCGCGATTTTTCTGATCGCGATTCCCGATCCATTTTTTTGTTCTAGTATAACTTTTCGCTTGTTTATCGGAATCAGGCGATCCAAGCACCTGGAGTTTCATCTCGAAACCCTCTTTCCATTTAACCAACTCAAACAAGTTTTTTCCACTGTAAAAATTGCTCTAGATCCAAAATAGTAAACGGAGCTTGTTTCTTTTGTCGTATGTCTTTCGTTGCTTTGTTCGATTTGATTCTTTTTGCCAACCGGAGTTCTTAAGTTGAACTTTCTAGTTAGATCTCTTATTCGAGTTTTACCTGTGCATTAGTTGAGTACTTATTGTATGTTTGTTTGTTTGCGATAGAGTACCCGTAGTGCGCCGCTTGCTAATTCGAATAACTTGTTTTCGCGGATCATCAGCAAGGCAAGTAACACTTTGATCGTACCTCCTACTACCCAGTTTTTATTGCATTAGATCAACCCTCACACATTGCATGATTAGGATCTAATTAAATTGTGGGTTTGGGGAGTAGATGAGGTAGTACCTATTACCTATTATTATCAAACCTTTGGATGTTACTTCTACGTTTGCTTATTATGCCATGCTATGCTAGTAGACGTGTATTGGGTGAGTCAAATCCATGACAGATGTGAGATTGTTAAATTAATGGTTTATCTAAGGTGGCAACTTAAATACACATCTGGGTGGATTGAGGCACCTGGGTATTCCAGCGATTGCCTGTTTTCTTTTGGACCGCCACCCAGGATCAAACGGATCATGAGATTATTCATGCTAGAAACTTCCGTGTGCAGCCACAAGCTACTATGGGATCTAGCATAGTTTATTAAGTCGTGCCAACTCTTACAGTGGTAGACTAGCAGATGTAGGGGAAAGTAGGTGTAACTGTCTACCCGACCGTAAGGTGCTAGCACTTTTGAAAGACTATGTCTCGGTCATCCGTTTCTCAAACACCATGTAGTGCGAGAAATCAAATGGAGGCGATCGATTCTTGTGGGGAAAAGTGCACAAACCTCTGCAGAGTGTATAAACTAATCATGGTTAGTCGTGTCCTCGGTAATGTACATCTTGAGTATCTAGTACCTGGATTATCATGTGAATCTCATCATGTGACTCTAAAATTAATTTTGTTGGGTTTTGTTTAATGATGATGTTTAATTGGGATTGAGAATGCTGTCAACCATTCTCAATGTTTAACAACCACCATGATAGTTAAATAAAATTTATATTCCTTTGCAGTAGGGAAAAATTGGCTTTACGCAAAAAAATGTGACCATAGAGCTTTCCACCTGCCAAATATGCATGTAGTATAGACTTATTCTTTCATTGCTCTCTATGTGTTACATTGCGAGCATATTCCATGTGCTGGCCCGTTTCGGGCTGCAACGTTAATGTTGCAGACTTTTCATAAGACGATTAAGGTGCTTTTAGGTCGTGGTTCTATACTCAGTGATGCCGTTGGAGTTGATGGACTCACTTATCTTCCAAGCCTTCCACTGTTATCATTATTAGATGGCCTTAAGCCATATTTATTGTAGTAAGTTCTCTTTTGAGACTCTCGATGTAATAAGTGTGTGATTGCTACTCTGTTATAAGTCCTTCAAGTACTGTGTGGTGTCAGCATTACTGATCCAGGGATGACATCTAAGCACAAAGATTGGACCGTTTGAGGTCTAGTCGCTACAGGGATCCCTTCCCGCCTACATTTGGTAAGAGGACCAAGGCCACTATAAATAGGACCTGGATACCACCGTAGAGGGAGGGATCCATTCCACCCTGACCACCTCACCAGCTGACCGAGCCCAAGAACACCTCACCTCCTGAGGCTGTTCATCCATTGTACTAGTTCATCCTTAGCCCATCGAGGCCAATCCACCACAAAGCAGGAGTAGGGTTTTACACCGCAAGGTGGCCCGAACCTGGGTAAACTGCTGAGTCTCTTGTTCATTGGGTTCGTCGAGCTAGGCCATAGGATTGGCGCGTAGGCAGGTTGGGGGAGGACGAGTTCTTCGCACGCACCCCAGTGTTCAAACCTCTCAAGGCTCCGTGGAACCCCGAATCCGACACTGCCAGATCCATGGCACCTCAGACAAGCCCGCCAACCACACCACCCGTATATGTTGGGTGATCAAATAGGGCGGCAAGCTTACAGCCGAGGAACAAGGCAAGAGTCCCCGCAACAAGGACGATGACGAGCCTAGCAGCCCATACAATGGAGGCCAGAAACATTTCCCTCCCGAGGTAAAAAATGTGAACATGATCTATGTCACACACATACCGAAGAAGGAGCGGAAGAGTGCACTTCGGGATGTCTATGCCGTAGAGCCGGTAGCCCCGAAATACAACCCATGGTCGGCCTTCCTGATCACCTTCGACTATAGAGACGATCCGACCAGTATCTGTCATGGAGGAATAGCGGCTCTGGTGCTCGACCCCATCGTGGATGAATACCACCTCACCAGAGTCCTTATGGACGATGGTAGCAGCCTCAATCTGATTTACTCAAATATAGTGAGGAGGATGCGAATCGATCCATCAAGGATGAAACCTAGCAATATCACCTTTAAGGGGGTAATCCCAGACGTTAAGGCATGCTACTCGGGCACTGTCACCTTAGAAGTTGTTTTTGGCTCGCCCGGCAACTTCCGCAGTGAAAACTTGATCTTTTACATCATCCCTTCATATGTCTCCACCGTATCTACTTTTCCAAACACTTGTGACCTTGTTTTGGACTCTAACTTGCATGATTTGAATGGAACTAACCCAGATTGACGTTGTTTTCAACAGAATTGCCATGGTCTTATTTTTGCGCAGAAATAAAAGTTCTCAGAATGACCTGAAACTTCACGGAGAATATTTTTGGAATATATAAAAAATACCAGCGAAAGAATCAACGTCAGGGGGCCCACACCCTGTCCACGAGGGTGGGGGCACGTCCACCCCCTGGGGCACGCCCCCTATCTCCTGGCCCCCCCGAGGCTCCACCGACCTCAACTACGACTCTGTTTATTATTGTTTGGGGAGAAAAAAATCAGAGACAAGGATTCATCGCGTTTTATGATACGGAGCCACTGACAAGCCCTAATCTCTCTCGGGATGGCTGATCTAGAGTCCGTTCGGGGCTCCAGAGAGGGGAATCTGTTGCCATCATCATCATCAACCCTCCTCCATCACCAATTTCAGGATGCTCACCGCCGTGCGTGAGTAATTCCATCGTAGGCTTGCTAGACGGTGATAGGTTGGATGAGATTTATCATGTAATCGAGTTAGTTTTGTTAGGGTTTGATCCCTGGTATCCATTATGTTCTGAGATTGATGTTGCTATGACTTTGCTATGCTTAATGCTTGTCACTAGTGCCCGAGTGCCATGATTTCAGATCTGAACCTATTATGTTTCCATGAATATATATGAGTTCTTGATCCTATTTTGAAAATCAATAGTCACCTACTATGTGTTATGATCCGGTAACCCCGAAGTGACAATAATCGGGACCACTCCCGGTGATGACTATAGTTTGAGGAGTTCATGTATTCACTAAGTGTTAATGCTTTGTTCTGGTACTCTATTCAAAGGAGGCCTTAATATCCCTTAGTTTCCGATAGGACCCCGCTGTCACGGGAGTGTAGGGCAAAATATGTCATGCAAGTGCTTTTCCATAAGCACGTATGACTATATTCGGAATACATGCCTACATTACATTAGTGAATTGGAGCTAGTTCTTTGTCACCCTATGTTATAACTGTTGCATGGGGAATCGCATCTAACATAATTATCTATCACTGATCCATTGCCTACGAGCTTTTCACATATTGATCTTTGCTTAGTTACTTTTCCGTTGCTACTGTTACAATCACTAAAAAACCAATAGTGTTACCTCTGCCACTACTACCATTACTTCCATATTACTTTGCTACTAAATACTTTGCTACAGATATTAAGTCTTTCAGGTGCAGTTGAATTGACAACTCAACTGTTAATACTTGGGAATATTCTTTGGCTCTCCTTGTGTCGAATCAATAAATTTGGGTCGAATACTCTACCCTCGAAAACTGGTGTGATCCCCTATACTTGTGGGTCATCAAGACTATTTTCTGGTGCCGTTGCCGAGGAGCATAGCTCTATTCTTTGAGTCACTTGGGATTTATATCTGCTGATCACTATGAGGAACTTGAGAGATGAAAGAACCAAGATTTTTACCTCAACTACGAGGGGAGGTAAGGAACTGCAATCTAGCTCTGCACCTGATTCACCTTCTGTTTTGAGTAAACTTGTGACTCCTACTCCTGCTATTCATTCTGATATGTTGCATGTTATTGATGTTTCCCCTTCTGCTATGCATGATGCTTATGATGAAACTACTTCTATGCTTGATAATATTGTGCCACTAGGTGAATTTCTGGATGAACAACTTGCTAGCGCTAGAGAGAATGAAATTATTGAAACTGATAATATTGATGACTGTGATGATGAAGATTCTCCCCCTAGATATGAATTGCCTGTTGTGCCTGAGGGTTATGTTATGGATTAAGAAACTGCTAGAGACTTTTTAGCTTGAAATGATAGATACGATCTTAAGAAACTGTTAGCTAAGCTGAAAGAAAAGTCTTTGAATGCTATAATGAAATAAAACCCTCCTTTTTCTACTTCACCTATCTGTATTTCCGATAAGGATTATGATTTCTCTATCGATCCTGAGTTGATTACTATGGCTGAATCTGATCCTTTTTATGGCTATGAATCTGAAACTGTTGTGGCACATCTTACTAAATTAAATGATATAGCCACCCTGTTCACTAATGATGAGAAAACTCGCTATTACTTTATCCTTAAGTTCTTCCCGTTCTCATTAAAGGCTGATGTTAAAACATGGTTTAATCCTCTTGATCCTGGTTGTGTGCGTAGTCCCCAGGATATGATTTATTACTTCTCTGCTAAATATTTCCCCTCTCATAAGAAACAACCTGCCCTAAGGGAAATATATAATTTTGTGCAAACTGAAGAAGAGAGTCTCCCACAAGCTTGGGGGAGGCTTCTCCGATTACTTAATGTTGTGACTGATCATCCTCTCAAGAAAAACGGAATACTTGATATCTTTTATAATGGACAAATTGATGCTTCCAAAGACCACCTGGATAGGTGTCTTGGTTCCGTTTTCAGGGAAAGAACTGTTGATTAAGCTGAATTGCTATTGAATAATATGTTGAGTAATGAAAATGATTGGACACTTCCTGAACCAACTCCTAAGCCAACTTTGAAGAAAAGGGGTATTCTATTTCTCAGTCCTGAAGATATGCAAGATGTAAAGAAATCTATGAAAGAAAAAGGTATTAAAGCCGAAGATGTTAAGAATTTACCACCTATTGAAGAAATAAATGGTCTTGATAACCCGACATAGGTAGTAAAGGTAAATTCTCTCTATAGATGATGAAGGTGATATTCCTCGTTATAAGTCTGCTAGCCAATGCTTAGATGAGTTTAATAATTTTATTGTTAAACAAGAATACTTCAATGCTTATGTTGGTAGGCAATAGAAATGCAATGCTTATATGATTGAACACTTGAGTCATTACATTTCTAGAGTTAAAGGTGAACTTAAACTTATTAGTAAACATGCTTCTATGGTTACCACTCAAGTAGAAAAAGTACTTAAAGCTCAGAATGATTTGCTCAGTGAATTGGATAATAAGTAAAATGAAAATGCTGTTAGAGTTGTGACTAGAGGGGGTAAAATGACTCAAGAACATTTGTATCCTGAGGGCCACCCTAAGAGAATTGAGCAAGATTCTCATAGAACTAATGTTGATGCACCTAGTTCTTCTAAGAAGAAGAAAAAGAAAAATGATAGGACTTTGCATGCTTCTAGTGAACCTGTTGTTGACACACCTAAGAATCCCAATGATATTTCTATTTCTAATGCTGAAACACCATCTGGTAATGAACATGAACCTAGTGATAATATTAATGATGATGTTCATGTTGATGCTCAACCTAGCAATGACAATGATGTAGAGATTGAACCTGCTGTTGATCATGATAACCCACAATCAAAGAATCAACATTATGATAAGAGGGACTTTGTTGCTAGGAAGCATGGTAAAGAAATAGAACCATGGGTTCAGAAACCCATGCCTTTTCCTCCCAAATTAACCATCAAAGAAAAAAGATGATGAGGATTTTGAGCGCTTTGCCGAAATGAATCCTTACGCTAAGTACATGAAAGATAATGTTACAAATAAAAGAAAGATACTGGAGGCTGAAATTTCCACCATGCTTGCTAATTATACTTTAAAGGTGGAATACCAAAGAAACGGGAAGATCCAGGAGTACCAACTATACCATGCTCCATTAAAAGAAACTATGTTAAAACTGCTTTATGTGATCTTGGAGCCATTGTTAGTCTTATGCCTCTCTCTTTATATCGTAGACTTGATTTGAATAAGTTGACACCTACTGAAATATCTTTGCAAATGGCCGATAAATAAACTTCTATACCTGTCGGTATTTGTGAGGATGTGCCTGTTGTGGTTGCAAACATTACTATTTTAATGGACTTTGTTATTCTTAATATTCCCGAGGATGATAGTATGTCGATTATCCTTGGTAGACCTTTTTTGAATATTGCAGGGCTGTTATTGATTGTAAAAAAGGCAATGTCACTTTTCATGTTAATGGTAATGAGCATACGGTACATTTTCCGAGGAAACAACCTCAAGTCCACAGTATTAATTCTATTGGAAAAACTTCAATGATTATTATTGGAGGTTTTGAATTTCCTCTTCCTACTGTCAAGAAGATATATGATATTCTTATTGTTGGGGACATGCACATCCCCGTTGAGGTAACCTAGTGTTATTCGAAAATTCTCCGGTTTCATGCGATTCGGAAAGAGTTTGTTAACAAGACTTGATCAACCTTGTTAGTGGATTCCTTTTGATGAGCATGAGATGGATGAAGTTAGAAAGCACAACTCTCTATACCCTCCTTTTACTTTCTGTTATTTAGAATAAATAAAGCAAAACTAGTATTTTTTGTCCGTTTTCTGAATTATCCTTGCAATAAAAAACACCTCGAAAATAAAAGATCTCCAAATGCCCTGAAAATTTTATCTGATTTTTTCTAGAATATTCAAGAATTATTGGCACTGAGAACACACCTAGGCCACACCACCTGGCCACAAGGGTCCAGGGCGCGCCCCCTACCTCATGGACCACACGTGGGCCCCCTCCACTTATTCTTGCACCCACACACTTCGCCTTCCTCCAGAAAAAATCTTCCACCATCTCAAACCCGAGTTCTAGCTCATCTTGTTGCCATTTTCGATCTCCTTGCTCAAAGCTCCATTCACAAAACTGCTTTGGGGGATTGTTCTTAGGTATGTGACTCCTCCAATGGTCCAATTAGTTTTTGTTCTAGTTCTTTATTTATTGCAAATTTTTGCTGCTTAGGTGACCTATTTCTTGAGCTTGCATGTCAAATTTATGTGGTCAAAAGTAGATTTAATGCATGATATAGCCTCTAGGCACTTGTAGGAGTAGTTGCTATCAATCTTGTTGAGTTTGGTTCACTTTTATTCTGAGTTACTAAAAATTTCAGAAATTTTTCAGAGAAAGAAAATGATGAAGAGATTGTTGTGGGGCTCTTCGAGCCGAAGCTCGAAGGATAAGCAAAGTGAAGAGAATAAGAAGCCCAAATATAATCTCCCTCGCACTGCGGAAGTTCGGCCGTGCGAATGGCCTTGTGATGAGTTCTTGAGAGCTGCCGATATATATGAGGACTTTTACTATTTGGCTGAGAATGCAGGCCTCATCGACTTCCTCCGCGACCAGCGCGAATAGTATCTCCTCACTAATATTTTCATGCAATTTTTTTACTTTCATGCTAAGAAATCACCACCTTCGGTGGAATTTCATTTATATGATGAGGTTAAGGAGATGTCACTATATGAGCTTTGTAGGGTCTGTAAGATACCCTTTGCGTGCAGCATAGAGGAAACACATCGTAATGATGTGCAGGGATTTATTGATATTATTGATGTAGGGGAAACGAGGAAAGTTTCCGATGCAAGAATTACTAGCACACATTTTCCTGTTCTATGTTACTTTGCAATATTTGCCAGTAGATGCTTAATTGGTCACGGGAACAGTGGAAATCTCAGTGCTCCTGATATTGTTATTTTGCGCCATGGTTTGTTTCATGATACCACTTTTAGTTTAGGCGCTATTGTTGCTAAGTGGTTTAATTTGAACCACACAAAGGGTCCCATCTTTGGAGGCATCTTTGCTTCGCGCCTTGATGCACACTTTAACATACCTATTAGGCATTATGAGAAAGAGGAAAAGTTGCTGCCTCCTATTTTTCTATATTATAAAAGTATGGTAGCACATGATTTTATTGTTAGGATAAAAAGAAGATGCTTATATATAGATTTATATTTGATAAAAACTACTATGAGATTATTACCTTGCCTTCTCCCTCTTTGTTTAACATATTTTCAGGCACGTACCTCGTGTTGTGGGAGGCCGTTCATGCATACTGGAGCCTGACATCAGCTCCAGAGCTTGAGTCGGAGCCACCACTTGATCCTTACCATCAGTCTGTTTATCAGTGGGATCCGGAGGAGATTGCCAACTAGTGGCACCCAAAGGACACTCCTCTGTACACCGGAGAGGGCAGCTTTGAGCCATGGCCATAGACCAACTTAGGCCAAAATCCAAAGCTTGGGGGAGTACGTATTTCTCACCGACATTACATTCATGTTCACACACTCATGCCAGTTGTCGGTCCTCATACTTTTTTCATTGTAATATCCATGCTAGTTTATTTTCCTTTCCAGCATTCTTCTTGTGTCTTTGAAAAACCTTAAGAAAAACCAAAAAAATAGTTGTAGCTTTTCGCTAGTTTACTTCCCATGCCTGTAGTAGTAGTAATTAAAAGATAACCCAAAAAGATTTCTCGTTCTTCTTTTGCTTGTTGGCAGCTTTCCCATGTAAATAGTTTTGTTTCTTTTCTTTTCTTTGGGGTCGAGAGGAGAAGACCATGATGAAAACATTAAGTGGCTCCCATATGCATTATTGTTGATCTAACAAAGAGCCCATATTACCTTGTCTTCTCCCTTGTATTGAATGCTTACAGATTCTAGCTTAGTCCAATGCACGTGCACTATTATTATTATCCACATCGTTCGGTTGTGCAAGTGAAAGGCAATAATGATGATACATGATGGACTGATTGAGATGAGAGAAGCTGATATGAACTCGACCAATCTTGTGTTTGTAAATATGATTAGTTCATCATTCCTGATTCAGCCTATTATGAATGAAACATGTTTGCAATGACAATTAGAGATTATAGTTTCTCATGACATGCTTAATTAGCTAGGAGTTTATAATGGTTTACCTTGCGTGCCAACATGCTATTAAAATGGTTGTGATGTGGTATGATAGGGTGGTATCCTCCTTTGAACGATTCGAGTGGCTTGACTTGGCACATGTTCACGCATGTAGTTGAAACAAAATCAACATAGCCTCCATGACATTTATGTTCATGGTGAATTATATCCTACTCATGCTTGCACTCAGTGTTGATTAATTTTAATGCATGTTCATGACTGTTGTCGCTCTCTAGCTGGTCGCTTCACAGTCTCTTTCTAGCCTTCACTTGTACTAAGCAGGAATACTGCTTGTGCATCCACTTCCATAAACCCCAAAATGTATTCCATATTAGTCCACCATACCTTCCTATATGCGGTATCTACCTGCCCTTCCAAGTAAATTTGTATGTGCCAAACTCTACACCTTCAAATAAAATTCTATTTTGTATGCTCGAATAGCTCATGTATCAACTAGACTGTCTATATCTTCATGCTAGGTGGGTTATTCTCAAGAGGAGTGGACTCCGCTCCTCATTCACGAGAAAATGGCTGGTAACCGGGTTGCCCAGTACCATGCTTAAATTAAAATAATTGCAAACAAAACTCCCCTAGGATTGTTGTTAGTTGGAGGCACTCGTTGTTTTGGACAAGCCATGGATTGATGTTTGTTGGTGGTAGGGGGAGTATAAACTTTACCATTCGGTTTGGGAACCGCCTATAATTTGTGTAGCATGGAAGATATCGAGATCTCTCGGTTGTTATGTTGACACTGAAAGTATGCCACTCAAAATATTATTTATATCTATTTCAAAATCAAGCTCTGGCACCTCTACAAATCCCTACTTCCCTCTGAAAAGGGCCTATCTATTTACTTTTATGTTGAGCCATCACCCTCTTATTAAAAAGCACCAGTTGGAGAGCACCGCTGTCATTTGCCTGCATTACTATTAGTTTACATTGAGTATGACTGTGAATGGATCTCTTTTACCATGAATTACAATGTTTAGTCAGCCCTTGAACTTCAGAGGAGATCTGCATTTATGTTTTGCGGTCTCAGAAAGGGCTAGCGAGATACCATCTTGTTATATCATATTATGATTGTTTTGAGAAAGTGTTGTCATCCGAGATTTACTATTATTGCTCCCTAGTTGATTATGCCATTGATATGAGTAAACATGAGACCTAAATGTTATTGTGAATACGGTTAGTTCATAATCTTTGCTGAAATCTTGAATGCTGGCTTTACATATTTACAGCAACAAGATCAAATAGAGTTTGTAAAAGTTTTTCTTTATCACTTTAAGTTTGTCAACTGAATTTTTTGAGGACAAGCAAAGGTTTAAGCTTGGGGGAGTTGATACGTCTCCACCGTATCTACTTTTCCAAACACTTTTGACCTTGTTTTGGACTCTAACTTGCATGATTTGAATGGAACTAACTCGGACTGACGCTGTTTTCAGCAAAATTGGCATGGTGTTATTTTTGTGCAGATATAAAAGTTATCGGAATGACCTAAAACTTCACGAAGAATATTTTTGGAATATATAAAAAATACTGGCGAAAGAATCAACGTCAGGGGGCCCACACCCTGTCCACGAGGGTGGGGGGCACGCCCCTTATCACGTGGGCCCCCTGAGGCTCCACTGACCTCAACTCTGACTCTATATATTCATCTTCGTTGAGAAAAAAAATCAGAGAGAAGGATTCATCATGTTTTATGATATGGAGCTACCGCCAAGCCCTAATCTCTATCGGGAGGGCTGATGTGGAGTCCGTCTAGGGCTCCGGAGAGGGGAATCCATCGCCATCGTCATCATCAACCTTCCTCCATCACCAATTTCATGATGCTCACCTCCGTGCGTGAGTAATTCCATCGTAGGCTTGCTGGACGGTGATGGGTTGGATGAGATTTATCATGTAATTGAGTTAGTTTTGTTAGGGTTTGATCCCTAGTGTCCATTATGTTCTGAGATTGATGTTGTTATGACTTTGCTATTTCTAATGCTTGTCACTGGGGCCCGAGTGCCATGATTTCAGATCTGAACCTATTATGTTTCCATGAATATATGTGAGTTCTTGATCGTATTTTGCAAGTCAATAGTCAGCTACTATGTGTTATGATCTGTTAACCCCGAAGTGACAATAATCGGGACCACCAGCGGTGATGACTATAGTTTGAGGAGTTCATGTATTCACTAAGTGTTAATTCTTTGTTCCGGTACTCTATTAAAAGGAGGCCTTAATATCCCTTAGTTTCCGATAGGACCCCGCTGCCACGGGAGGGTAGGACAAAAGATGGCATGCAAGTTCTTTTCCATAAGCACGTATGACTATATTTGAAATACATTCCTACATTACATTGATGAACTGGAGCTAGTTCTGTGTGACCCTATTATAACTGTTGCATGAGGAATCACATCCGACATAATTATCCATCACTGATCCATTGCCTACAAGCTTTTCACATATTGATCTTCGCTTAGTTACTTTTCCGTTGCTATTGTTACAATTACTACAAAACCAATAATGTTACTTTTGCCACTGCTACCGTTACTTCCATATTACTTTGCTACTAAATACTTTGCTGCAGATATTAAGACTTTCAGGTGTGGTTTAATTGACAAATCAACTGTTAGTGCTTGAGAATATTCTTTGGCTCCCCTTGTGTCGAATCAATAAATTCGGGTTGAATACTCTGCCCTCGAAAAATGTTGCGATCCCCTATACTTGTGGGTTATCATCCCTTTTCGCAGCGGTTATCACACTCCTCGGCCATACAGAGTTCGTACGATTTAACACCATCCGCCACTACGCATATCTGGACCCCAAGATGCCTGGACCTAAGGGCGTCATTACCGTCAACGGCAACACTGAGCACTTGCTCCGAACTAAGGAGCACACCACGTTCCTGGCAGCCGAAATCGTGGGTGGTAAGGGGGCATCAAAAACCCAGTCCCACCCTAAGATTCTAGATGCGCACAAACGTGCCCGAGCTACGGCCGCTTTTTGAGCCTTCCCACGCTCTCGCAAAATAGGAATACGCTCCAAACAACATGGCCTTTCCAACCGCGAGATACGTACCTCATGTGCACAATTTTGCGCTTAAAATTCCATGGGTAGCTGTGGGCACAAAACGATTCACGGGCCAAGAACTCTACTCGACCGAGCTATGGCCAAACATGTATTTGGACCATTAACAGGTTCCATCTAGGACCTAACTAGCGTAAAGCTAATTTACCACGGCGAGTTTTCAAGACCGTCTCTCAAGGGCCCACTCGTCGATCTCTATCCTTCTTGTCTACAGAACCCTCCCAAAGAGCAAAGGTGCAGATGTGCAGCAGGGTGCAGTAGGGATGTCAAACCACTCAAGCAGGCCCCGCATAAACCATTCCCCTGTCAAATAGATTTGTGAAGTATCTCTAACAGTAGCTTCGGCAGTTTGAATTGTACGGTTGGACGTAACTAGTTCATCAGAAATAAAGACCATTTTTTCAAGATCCCATTGCAGTCATTTACGTTGCATACCTTTTTCCACTTTATCATGCGGAAACAAACTACTTCGGTACATACCTTTTTAAGATGCAGCCGGCTAAGAGACCGGGGGCTCGGCCGTAAAACTTACCTTAAGCATAAGTCCATCACTATTTTTATACCATGTGCTCGATGTCGCGGATATTGCACTATATGAATTGTTTCTAAATTATGTCTTTGGTCAATAGTTGGGTTGCCCGGCGCTTGTGTTTGCCCTCTTATGTTCCGCATTGTTCGGTTAATAAGCTAAAGGGAGAAGTGAAGGAAATATGCCCTAGAGGCAATCATAAAGTTGTTATTTATATTTCCTTATATCATGATAAATGTTTATTATTCATGCTAGAGTTGTATTAAACGAAAACTTAGTACATGTGCGACTACATAGACAAACAGAGTGTCCCTAGTATGCCTCTACTAGACTAGCTCGTTAATCAAAGATGGTTAAGTTTCCTAGCCATAGACATGTGTTGTCATTTGATGAACGGGATCACATCATTAGAGAATGATGTGATGGACAAGACCCATCCGTTAGCTTAGCACTATGATCATTTAGTTTACTTGCTATTGCTTTCTTCATGACTTATACATGCTCCTATGACTATGAGATTATGCAACTCCCGAATACCAGAGGAACACTTAGTATGCTATCAAACGTCACAACATAACTAGGTGATTATAAAGATGCTCTACAGGTGTCTCCGATGGTGTTTGTTGAGTTGGCATAGATCGAGATTAGGATTTGTCACTCCGATTGTCGGAGAGGTATCTCTGGGCCCTCTCGGTAATGCACATCACTATAAGCCTTGCAAGCAATGTGACCATTGAGTTAGTTGCGGGATGATGCATTATGGAATGAGTAAAGAGACTTGCCGGTAACGAGATTGAACTAGGTATGATGATACCGATGATCGAATCTCGGGCAAGTAACATACCGATGACAAAGGGAACAAAGTATGTTGTTGTGCAGTTTGACGGATAAAGATCTTCATAGAATATGTAGGAGCCAATATGAGCATCCAGGTTCCGTTATTGGTTATTTACTGGAGATGTGTCTCGGTCATGTCTACATAGTTCTCAAACCCGTAGGGTCTGCACTCTTAACGTTCAATGACGATTCGTATTATGAGTTTATGTGATTTGATGTACCGAAGGTTGTTTTGAGTCCCGAATGAGATCACGAACATGACGAGGAGTCTCAAAATGCTCGAGACATAAAGATTCATATATTGGAAGAGTACATTCAGACACCGGAATGGTTCGGGTCATTTCGGTTAAGTTTGGGAGTACCACAGATTACCGGAACCCCCCGGGAAGCTATTGGGCCTCATGGGCCTTAGTGGAGAAGAGAGAGGGCTGGCCAGCAGGTGGCGCGTGCCCCCCTTGCACCAATCTGAATTGGACAATGGGAGGGGGCGGCGCCTCCCTCCTTCCTTCTCTCCTCCTCCTCCTTCCCCCTTCTCCTACCTGGACTAGGAAAGGGGGAAACCTACTACTACTAGGAGTAGGAATCCCCCTTGGGCGCGCCCCTTGAGGCCGGCCCTTCTCCTCCTCCCCTCCTTTATATACGGGAGAGGGGGGCACCCCATAGACACACAACTTGATCTTTAGCCGTGTGCGGTGCCCCCTCCATAGTTTTCCACCTCGGTCATATTGTCATCGTGCTTAGGTGAAGCCCTGCGTCAGTAACTTCATCATCACCGTCACCACGCCGTCGTCCTGACGAAACTCTCCCTCGGCCTCATCTGGATCTAGAGTTCAAGGGACGTCACCGAGCTAAATGTGTGCAGATCGCGGAGGTGCCGTGTGTTCGGTACTTGATCGGTTGGATCGCGAAGACGTTCGACTACGTCAACCGTGTTACTAAACGCTTCCGCTTTCAGTCTATGAGGGTACGTAGACACACTCTCCCCTCTCGTTGGCATGCATCTCCTAGATAGATCTTGCATCATCATAGGTAAATTTTTTGAAATACTGCGTTCCCCAACAGTGGCATCCGAGCTAGGTCTATGCGTAGATGTTATATACACGAGTAGAACACAAAGAGTTGTGGGTGATAATAGTCATACTGCTTACTAGCATGTCACACTTTGATTCAGTGGTATTGTTGGATGAAGCGGCCCAGACCAACATTACATGACCGCGTTCATGAGACTGGTTCTACTGACGTGCTTCACACACAGGTGGCCAGTGGGTGTCTATTTATCCAACTTTATTTGAATCAAGTGTGACTACGCCCGGTCCTTGTTGAAGGTTAAAACAACACACTTGACGAAAAATTGTTATGGTTTTTGATGCGTAGGTAACAACGGTTCTTGCTCGAAGCCCGTAGCAGCCACGTAAAACTTGCAACAACAAAGTAGAGGACGTCTAACTTGTTTTTGCATGGCTTGTTGTGATGTGGTATGGTCAAGACATGATTATATAAATTATTGTATGAGATGATCATGTTTTGTAACAAAGTTATCGGCAACTGGTAGGAGCCCTATGGTTGTCGCTTTATTGTATGAAATGCGATCACCGTGTAATTGCTTTACTTTATCACTAAGCGGTAGCAATAGTCGTAGAAGCAATAGTTGGCGAGACGACAATGATGCTATGATGGAGATCAAGGTGTCAAGCTGGTGACGATGGTGATCATGACGGTGCTTTGGAGATGGAGATCAAAGGCACAAGATGATGATGGCCATATCGTATCACTTATATTGATTGCATGTGATGTTTATCTTTTATGCATCTTATTTTGCTTAGTACGGCGGTAGCATTATACGATGATCTCTCACTAAATTTGAAGGTATAAGTGTTCTCCCTGAGTATACACCGTTGCTACAGTTCATTGTGCCGAGACACCATGTGATGATCGGGTGTGATAAGCTCTATGTTCACATACAACGGGTGCATGCCAGTTTTGCACAAGCAGAATACTCAAGTTAAACTTGACGAGCCTACCATATGAAGATATGGCCTCGGAACACTGAGATCAAAAGGTCGAGCATGAATCATATAGTAGATATGATCAACATAGTGATGTTCACCATTGAAAACTACTCCATCTCACGTGATGATCGGACATGGCTTAGTTGATATGGATCACTTAGATGATTAGAGGGATGTCTATCTAAGTGGGAGATCTTAAGTAATATGATTAATTGAACTTAAATTTATCATGAACTTAGTCCTGATAGTATTTTCATATCTATGTTGTAGATCAATTGCTCGCGTATAGCTTCCCTGTTTTATTTATGATATGTTCCTAGAGAATACTATGTTGAAAGATGTTAGTAGCAATGATGCGGACTAGCTCCATGATCTGAGGATTATCCTCATTGCTGCACAGAAGAATTATTTCCTTGATGCACCGCTAGGTGACGGACCTATTGCATGAGCATATGTAGACGTAATGAACGTTTGGCAAGCTCGGTATGATGACTACTTGATAGTTTAGTGTGGCATGCTTTATGGCTTAGAACCAGGGCTTAAAAAATGTTTTGAATGCCACAGAGCATATAAGATGTTTCAAGAGCTAAAATTGGTATTTCAGACTCATGTCCGAGTCGAGAGGTATGAGACCTCTGACAAGTACTTTGCCTACAAGATGGAGGAGAATAGCTCAACCAGTGAGCATGTGCTCAGAATGTCTGACTACTACAATGGCTTGAATCAAGTGGGAGTTAATGTTCCAAATAAAATAGTGATTGACAGAGTTCTCTTGTGACTATCGCCAAGTTATTGGAACTTCGTGATGAACTATAATATGTAAGGGATTATGAAATTGATTCTTGAGCTCTTCGTGATGCTGAAATCAACGAAGGTAGAGATCAAGAAAAGCATCAAATGTTGATGGTTGACAAGACCACTAGTTTCAAGTAAAAGGGCAAGGGAAAGAAAGGGAACTTCAAGAAGAATGGCAAGCAAGTTGTCACTCCAATGAAGAAGCCCAAAGCTAGACCCAAGCCTGAAGCTGAGTGCTTCTACTTCAAAGGAAATGGTCACTAGAAGTGGAACTGCACCAAATAGTTGGCGGATAAAAAGGATGGCAAAGTGAACAAAAGTATATATGATATACATGTTATTGATGTGTACTTTAGTAGTATTCATAGTAGCCCCTGGGTATTTGATACTGGTTCAGTTGCTATGATTAGTAACTCAAAGCAGGAGTTACAAAATGAAAAAAGACTAGTTGAGGGCAAGGTGACGATGTGTGTTGGAAATGATTCCAAAGGTTGATAAGATCACCATCGCACACTCCCTTTACCTTCGGGATTAGTGTTGAACCTAAAATAAATTTTATTTGGTGTTTGCGTTGAGCATAATATGATTGGATCATGTTTATTACAAAAAAATTATTCATTTAAAGTTAAAGAATAATTGTTATTCTGTTTACATGAATAAAACCTTCTGTGGTCATACACCCAAGGTGAATGGTTTATTGAATCTCGATCATAGTGATACACATATTCATGATATTGATGCCAAAAGATGCAAAGTTTATAATGATAGTGCAAAATCCTAGTGTCACTGCCATTTAGTTCATATTGGTGTAAAGCGCATGAAGAAACTGCATGCTGACGGGCTTTTGGAATCACTTGATTCTTGCGAAACATGCCTCATGGGCAAGATGACTAAGACTCCGTTCTCCGGAACAATGGAGCGAGCAACGGACTTATTGGAAATAATACATACTGATGTATGCGATCCAAATGAGTGTTGAGGCTCGCGGCGGGTATCGTTATTTTCTGAGCTTCAGAGATGGTTTGAGAAGATATGAGTATATCTAGTTAATGAAACACAAGTCTGAAACAATCAAAAAGTTAAAAGAATTTTAGAGTGAAGTGGAGAATCATCATAACAAGAACATAAAGTTTCTACGATCTGATCGCGGAGACGAAATATTTGAGTTATGAGTTTGGCCTTCAGTTGAAACAATGTCGAATAGTTTCGCAACTCACGCCACCTGGAACACCGCAGCGTAATGGTCTGTCCAAACATTGTAACCGTACTTTATTAGATATGGTGCAATCTATGATGTCTCTTACCGATTTACCACTATCGTTTTGGGGTTATGCATTAGAGATAGCTACATTCACGTTAAATAGGGCACCGTCTAAAAACCCGTTGAGATGACACCGTATGAACTATGGTTTAGCAAGAAACCTAAGCTGTCGTTTCTTAATGTTTGGGATTGCGATGCTTATGTGAAAAGGTTTCAGCCTGATAATCTCAAACCTAAATCAGAGAAGTGTGTGTTCATAGGATAACCAAAAGAAACTGTTGGGTACACCTTCTATCACAGATCCGATGGCAAGATCTTTGTTGCTAAGAGTGGACCCTTTCTAGAGAAGGAGTTTTTCTCGAAAGAAGTGTGTGGGAGGAAAGTAGAACATGATGAGGTAATTGTACCTTCTCCCAAATTGGAAAGTAGTTCATCACAGAAATCAGTTCCAGTGATGCCTACACCAATTAGTGAGGAAGTTAATGATGATGATCATGAAACTTCAGATCAAGTTACTACCGAACCTCGTAGGTCAACCAGAGTACATTCCACACCAGAGTGGTATAGTAATCTTGTTGTAGAAGTCATGTTAGTAGACCACGACGAACCTACGAACTATGAGGAAGCGATGATGATCCCAGATTCCGCGAAATGGCTTAAGGCCATGAAATCTGAGATGGGATCCATGTATGAGAACAAAGTATGGACTTTGATTGACTTGCTCGATGATCGGTGAGCCATTCAGAATAAATGGATCTTCAAGAGGAAGGCAGACACTGATAGTAGTGTTACTATCTACAAACTCGAATTGTCCCAAAAGGTTTTAGACATGTTCAAGGTGTTGACTACGATGAAATTTTATACTCGTATTGATGCTAAAAAGTCTTTCCGAATCATGTTAGCAGTTGCCGCATTTTATGAAATCTGGCAAATGGATATGAAAAATACATTCCTTAAGGGATTTATTAAATAAGAGTTGTATATGATGCAACCAGAAAGTTTTGTCAATCCTAAAGGTGCTAACAAAGTGTGCAAGCTCCAGTGATCCATCTATGGACTGGTGCAAGCATCTTTGAGTTGGAATATACACTTTGATGAGTTGATCAAAGCATATAGTTTTATACGGACTTTTGGAGAAGCCTGTATTTACAAGAAAGTGAGTGGGAGCTCTGTAGCATTTCTGATATTATATGTGGATGGCATATTGTTGATCGAAGATGATATTGAATTTCTAGATAGCATAAAAGGATAGTCGAATAAGATTTTTTCAATGAAAGACCTCAGTGGAGCTGCTTACATATTGGGCATCAAGATTTATAGAGATAGATCTAGACACTTGATAAATTTTTCAATAAGTACATACCTTGATAAGTTTTTGAAGTAGTTCAAAATGGAACAGTCAAAGAAGGAGTTCTTGCCTATGTTGCAAGGTGTGAAGTTGAGTAAAGACTCAAAACCCGACCAGCAGAAAATAGAAAGAGAATGAAAAGTCATTCCCTATGCCTCAGTCATAAGTTCTATAAAGTATGCTATGCTATGTACCAGACCTATTGTATACCTTAGCATGATTTTGGCAAGGGAGTACAATAGTGACCTAGGAGTAGATCACTGGACAACGGTCAAAATTATCCTTAGAGGACTAAGGAAATATTTCTCGATTATGGAGGTGATAAAAGAGTTCGTCATTAAGAGTTATGTCGATGCATGCTTTTGACACCGATCTAGATGACTCCAAGTCTCAATCTAGATACATATTGAAAGTGGGAGCAGTTAGCTAGAGTAGCTCCGTGCAGAGTATTGTAGACATGGAAATTTGCAAAATACATAGAGCTGAATGTTGCAGACCCATAGACTAAACTTCTCTCACAAGCAAAACTTGATCACTCTTTGGGTGTTAATCACATAGCGATGTGAACTAGATTATTGACTCTAGTAAACCCTTTGGGTATTCGTCACATTAAGATGTGAACTAATCACATAAAGATGTGAACTATTGGTGTGAAATCACATGACGATGTGAACTAGATTATTGACTCTAGTGCAAGTGGGAGAGTAAAGGAAATAAGCCCTAGAGGCAATAATAAAGTTGTTATTTATATTTCCTTATATCATGATAAATGTTTATTATTCATGCTAGAATTGTATTAAACGGAAACTTAGTACATGTGTGAATACATAGACAAACAGAGTGTCCCTAGTATGCCTCTACTAGACTAGCTCGTTAATCAAAGATGGTTAAGTTTCCTAGCCATAGACATGTGTTGTCATTTGATGAACGGGATCACATCATTAGAGAATGATGTCATGGACAAGACCCATCTGTTAGCTTAGCACTATGATTGTTTAGTTTATTTGCTATTGCTTTATTCATGACTTATACATGCTCCTATGACTATGAGATTATGCAACTCCTGAATACCGGAGGAACACTTAGTGTGCTATCAAACGTCACAACGTAACTTGTGATTATAAAGATGCTCTACAGGTGTCTCTGATGGTGTTTGTTGAGTTGGCATAGATCGAGATTAGGATTTGTCACAACGATTGTCGGAGAGGTATCTCTGGGCCCTCTCGATAATGCACATCACTATAAGCCTTGCAAGCAATGCGACTAATGAGTTAGTTGCGGGATGATGCATTACGGAATGAGTAAAGAGACTTGCCAGTAACGAGATTGAACTAGGTATGATGATACCGACGATCGAATCTCGGGAAAGTAACATACCGATGACAAAGGGAACAACGTATGTTGTTGTGCGGTTTGACCAATAAAGATCTTCGTAGAATATGTAGGAGCCAATATGAGCATCCAGGTTTCGCTATTGGTTACTGACCGGAGATGTGTCTCGGTAATGTCTACATAGTTCTCGAACCCATAGGGTCCGCACGCTTAACGTTCGATGATGATTCGTATTATGAGATAGGGCTGGCCAGGACATGGCGTGTGCCCCCCTTGCTCCAATCCAAATTGGACAAGGGGAGGGGGTGGTGCCCCCTCCTTCCTTCTCTCCTCCTCCACTTCCCCCTTCTCCTACTTGGACTAGGAAAGGGGGAAACCTACTCCTACTAGGAGTAGGAATCCCCCCTTGGGCGCGCCCCTTGAGGCGGGCCCTCCTCCTCCCCTCCTTTATATACGGGGGAGGGGGGCACCCCATAGACACACAACTTGATCTTTAGCCGTGTGTGGTGCCCACCTCCACACTTTTCCAACTCGGTCATATTGTTGTAGTGCTTAGGCGAAGCCCTGCGTTGGTAACTTCATCATCAACGTCACCACGCCATCATGCTGATGAAACTCTCCCTCGGCCTCAAATGGATCTAGAGTTCAAGGGATGTCACCAATCTGAACGTGTGCAGATCGTGGAGGTGTCGTGCGTTCGGCACTTGATCGGCTGGATCGTGAAGATGTTCGACTACATCAACCAAGTTACTAAACGCTTCCGCTTTTAGTCTACGAGGGTACGCAGACACACTCTCCCCTCTCGTTGTTCTGCATCTCCTAGATAGATCTTTCATGATCGTAGGTAATTGTTTTTAAATGCTGCGTTCCCCAACAAGAAGCACTGCGATTGTACTTCTAGCTCCGGCTACTTCTTGAGCTTGTGTTGATTTTTTCCTTGAAGAGGAAAGGGTGATGCAACAAATAGAGATAAGTATTTCCCTCAGTTAAGAACCAAGGTATCAATCCAATAGGAGGCAAAAGCAAGCCCCGATATATGCGCATGCACAAACTAACAAACACTTGCACTCAACGCGAAAAAGGGGTTGTCAATCCCTTCACAGTCACTTGCAAGAGTGAGGTCTAATAGTGTAACACCCCCGATGTAACTTTCCATATTTGTAACTCCGACTCTTGCCATTTTCGGCTATGTGATATGATATTCCCTTCGTAGTTGGGTTTTGTCTTCATTTTTCATTTTGTTCCTGTCATGCATTTCATCTCATGTCATCATGTGCATCTCATTTTCATTTGTGTTCGTCTCATGCATCCGGTCCTTTTCCCCGTTCTCCGTTTCGCAATCCGACGCTCCCATATGCACCCGTTGCACCCCTCTAATCTTGTTTCGTGAGCGGGAGAAAAACGTTCTCGGAATGGGTCGAGATTTGCCGAGTGGCCTTGGTACATCACCGGTAGGCCGCCTGTCAAATTTCGTTCCATTTGGAGGTCGTTTGATGCCCCAATGGTTAACCATGTAACCGTAAAAGCCTATCCTTCATTGCAGCCCAACACCCTCCAAAACAGCCCACTAACCCATCTAAACCCCCCTCCATGCTCTCCGTCATCGGATCACGATCATGTGGGCGAAAACCGCACCTCATTTGGACAATCCTAGCTCCTCCTACCTACAAATATGTGATCACCTTCCAAATTCCGGGTCCAAAAACCCTAGCTCCTCTCCCTCCGCATGCCTGACACGTCCGGAGGCGCCGGACACATCCGCGCCGCCGCCCGCATCCTCTCTCCGTGCACCACCTATCCCTGCACCGTCCTCCACTGCTGCGGACTGCGAGGACCACGGCCGGCCCGCCAGTGCTCGTGCCGGGCCCGAGCCGCACCCCCGCGCCCGCGTCCCACCGGATCCCCGTGCCGCCGCCTCCTCGTCTCCCACCACCGCCAAAGCGCCTCCACCGCCCCGACGTCCCCTCGCCGGCGTCGCCACCTCCGCCCGCCGACCTCGCCGCTTCACCCCTCCGCGCCGCGCGCCGCACCGTCGACGACCCCGCCGGACCCCGTCGCCCCGCGTCGCCCCAGAGCCGCGCCGCCTCGCCGGAGGTAGCCGGCTTCGCCGGTGACCGCCCCCAAGCTCACCGGAGTCTTCTTCTGGTGGATCTTGAGAAGGTGCACCAGATCCACGCATCCATTGAACCAAACGCCCGACCGTCCCCGGATCTCGTCATCCCGCTCCATCCCGTCCACGTTCTCGGAGGGTATGTTTTTCTCCAAGTCCCAAAATCTGCATATTGTGATGCCCTCTTTAACATGCTATATCTTCGTGCTCGGTGCTACGATTCATGTATATGATATGTCAAAATATTCGTCTCGTGATTATCTTCATGTTATTGTCATTTGCATGAATATTATTGTCTATATTGATGCCATTGTCATCGTTTCAGAAGTGCTACATGATGTTAACTGTTGCCTGTTAATAGAACATGGTGATTTGTCATTTTCATTACATTTTGTGTGTGTATCCTATGAGCGTGATGTTGATACGTCTCCGTCATATCTACTTTTACAAACACTTTTGCCCTTGTTTTGGACTCTAACTTGTATGATTTGAATGGAACTAACCCGGACTGACGCTATTTTCAGCAGAATTGCCATGATGTTGTTCTATGTGCAGAAAACAAAAGTTCTCGGAATGACCTGAAACTCCACGGAATATCTTACAATAAATAATAAAAAGATCCTAGCCAAAGATGAAGACCAGGGGGGCCCACACCCTTGCCATGAGAGTGGGGGGCGCCCCCCCCCCCCTAGGGCGCGCCCCCCTACCTCGTGGGCCCCCTAGAGACTCCCCGACTCCAACTCCAACTCTATATAACTGCTTTCGGGGAGAAAAAATAGGAGAGAAGAAATTATCGCATTTTACGATACGGAGCCGGTGCCAAGCCCTAAAACCCCTCGGGAGGGCAGATCTGGAGTCCGTTCGGGACTCCGGAGAGGGGGATTCGTCGCCGTCGTCATCATCAACCATCCTCCATCACCAATTTCATGATGCTCACCGTCGTGCGTGAGTAATTCCATCGTAGGCTTGCTGGACGGTGATGGGTTGGATGAGATTTACCATGTAATCGAGTTAGTTTTGTTAGGGTTTGATCCCTAGTATCCACTATGTTCTAAGATTGATGTTGCTATGACATTGTTATGCTTAATGCTTGTCACTAGGGCCTGAGTGCCATGATTTCAGATCTGAACCTATTATGTTTTCATCAATATATGAGAGTTCTTGATCCTATCTGGCAAGTCTATAGTCACCTATTATGTGTTATAATCCATTAACCCCGAAGTGACAATAATCGGGATACTTACCGGTGATGACCGTAGTTTGAGGAGTTCATGTATTCACTATGTGCTAATGCTTTGTTCCGGTTCTCTATTAAAAGGAGGCCTTAATATCCCTTAGTTTCCATTAGGACCCCACTGCCATGGGTGGGTAGGACAAAATATGTCATGCAAGTTCTTTTCCATAAGCACGTATGACTATATTTGGAATACATGCCTACATTACATTGACAAATTGGAGCTAGTTCTGTGTCACCCTATGTTATGACTGTTACATGATGAATCGCATCTGGCATAATTATCCATCATTGATCTAATGCCTATGAGCTTTCCATATACTGTTTTACGCTTATTTACTTTCCCGTTGCTATTGTTACAATCACTACAAAATACCAAAAGCATTACTTTGCTTTCATTACTCTTTTGTTATCGTTACCATCACTATCATATTACTTTTCTACTAAATACTTTGCTGCAGATACTAAGTTTCCAGGTGTGGTTGAATTGAAAACTCAGCTGCTAATACTTGAGAATATTCTTTGGCTCCCCTTGTGTCGAATCAATAAATTTGGGTTGAATACTCTACCCTCGAAAGCTGTTGCGATCCTCTATACTTGTGGGTTATCAAGACTAATTTTTGGCGCCGTTGCTGGGAGCATAGCTCTATTCTTTGAGTCACTTGGGATTTATATCTGCTTATCATTATAAAGAACTTGAGAGATCCAAAAACCAAGATCTATCCCTCAACTATGAGGGGAGGTAAGGAACTGCCATCTAGCTCTACACTTGATTCACCTTCTATTATGAGTAAGCTTGCGACACGTAAACCTACTTCTGCTATTCGTTCTGATATGTCGCATGTTATTGATGATGCTACTTCTGCTATACATGATACTTATGATGAAACTACCTCTATGCTTGATACTACTGTGCCACTTATTGATTTTCTCGAGGAACGACTTGCTAGGGCTAGAGAGATTGAAAATATTGAATCTGATTATGAAGATGAAAGTGATGATGAAGAATCACTTGTTATTCCTGAGGGTTATTTATTTGATCAAGATGCTTCTTTAGCTATTTTAGCTTGCAAATATAGATATGAACTCAAAAGGTTATTAGCTAAATGGAATAAGCAATCTCTAAATGCTAGGATGAGATCTGACCCTACTTTTGCTACTTCACCTATATGTGTTACTGACAAGGATTATGAATTCTCTGTTGATCCTGATATAATTACTTTGGTTGAATCTAATCCTTTTCATGGCTATGAATCTGAAACTGTTGTGGCACATCTTACTAAATTAAATGATATAGCCATCCTATTCACTAATGATGAGAGATCTCGCTACTTTTATATCCTTAAAATATCTCCGTTCTCATTAAAGGGTGATGCTAAGATATGGTTTAATTCTCTTGATCCTGGTCGTGTGCGTAGCCCCGAGGATATGATTTACTACTTCTCTGCTAAATATTTCCCTACTCATAAGAAACAAGCGGCTTTAAAGGAAATATACAACTTTGTGCAAATTAAAGAAGAGAGTCTCCCACAAGCTTGGGGGAGGCTTCTCAAGTTACTTAATGCTTTGCCTGATCATCCTCTTAAGAAAAATGAAATACTTGATATCTTTTATAATGGACTAACCGATGCTTCCAGAGATTACCTGGATAGTTGTGCTGGTTCTCTTTTCAGGGAAAGAACATCGGATGAAGCTGAAATCTTATTGAATAATATGTTGACAAATGAAAATAATTGGGCACCTCCTGAGCCAGCTCCTGCTCCAATTAATGATCCTATTCCTAAACCAACTTTGAAGAAAAGGGGTATTCTATTTCTCAGTCCTGAAGATATGCAAGAGGCAAAGAAATCTATGAAAGAAAAAGGTATTAAAGCTGAAGATGTTAAGAATTTACCTCCTATTGAAGAAATACATGGTCTTAATTTACCGCCTATTGAAGAAACATATGATCTTAATACTTTATTTATTGAAGAACCTCCAGACCTCGATAACCCAATACAGGTAGTAAAGGTAAATTCTCTCTATAGATGTGATAAAGCTGAAATCCCTCCTGCTAAAATTGCTAGCCAATGCTTGGATGAGTTTGATAATTTTATGTTTAAGCAAGAAGACTTCAATGCTTATTTTGGTAGACAATTAAAACAAGATGCTGATATGATTAAATACTTGGGTGATTATATGGCTAATATTAGAGGTGAACTTAAACTTGTTAGCAAACATGCTTCTATGGTTACCACTCAAGTAGAACAAGTACTTAAAGCTCAAAAGGAATTGCTCAATGAGATGAATAGTAAGAAAAATGATTATGCTGTTAAAGTGGTCACTAGAACTGGTAGAATGACTCAGGAACCTTTGTATCCTAAAGGCCACCCTAAGAGAATTGAGCAAGATTCTCAGAGAAATAATATTGATGTACCTAGTTCTTCTAAAAAGAAGAAAAAGAAAAATGATAGAACTGTGCAAACTTCTAGTGAACCTATTGCTGAACAACCTGATAATCCAAATGATATCTCTATGTCTGATGTTGAAACACAATCTAGCAATGAACATGAACCTAATGAAAATGTTAATGATGATGTTCATAATAATGCTCAACCTAGTAATGATAATGATGTAGAAATTGAACCTGCTGTTGATCTTGATAACCCACAATCAAAGAATCAACGTTATGATAAAAAAGACTTTGTTGCTAGAAACATGGTAAAGAAAGAGAACCTTGGGTTCAGAAACCCATGCCTTTTCCTCCCAAACCATCCAAGAAAAAGGATGATGAGGATTTTGAGCGCTTTGGTGAAATGATTAGACCTATCTTTTTGCGTATGCGATTGACTGATATGCTCAAAATGAATCCTTATGCTAAGTACATGAAAGATATTGTTACAAATAAAAGAAAAATACCAGAAGCTGAAACTTCCACCATGCTTGCTAATTATACTTTTAAGGGTGGAATACCAAAGAAACTTGGAGATCGAGGAGTACCCACTATACCATGCTCCATTAAAAGAAACTATGTTAAAACTGCTTTATGTGATCTTGGAGCCGGTGTTAGTGTTATGCCTCTCTCTTTATATCGTAGACTTGATTTGAATAACTTGACACCTACTGAAATATCTTTGCAAATGGATGATAAATCAATTGCTATACCTGTCGGTATTTGTGAGGATGTGCCTATTGTGGTTGCAAACGTTACTATTTTAACGAACTTTGTAATTCTTGATATTCTCGAGGACAATAGTATGTCTATTATTCTTGGAAGACCTTTTCTTAATACTGCAGGAGCTGTTATTGATTGCACTAAAGGCAATCAAACTTTTCATGTTAATGGTAATGAGCATACGGTACACTTTCCGAGGAAACAACCTCAAGTTCATAGTATCAATTCTATCGGAAAAATTCCATCGACTATATTTGGAGGTTTTGAATTTCCTCTTCCTACTGTCAAGAAGAAATATGATATACCTATTATTGGGGATGTGCATATCCCCGTTGAGGTAACCTAGTGTTATTCAAAATTTCTCCGGTTTCATGCTAATCGGAATGAGTTTGTTAACAAGACTTGATCAACCTTGTTAGTGGATTCTTTTTGACGAGCATGAGATGGATGAAACTAGAAGCACAACCTTCTGTACCCTCTCTATACTTTCTGTTATTTAGTTGAAATAAAGTAAAAATAAATAATTTTCTGTCTGTTATTTGATTATCCATGCAATTTAAAAATACCTCGAAAATAAAAGTTCTCCAAATGCCCTGAAAATTAAATATGATTTTTCATAGAATATTTGAGGATTTATGGAACAAAGAACACACCAGGGGGCCAACCACCTTGCCACGAGGGTGGAGGGTGCGCCCACCCCTCTAGAGCGCGCCCCTGCCTCGTGGGCCCACGGTGGCCCTCCTCCACTTATTCTTTCAGCCACACACTTCATCTTCCTCCCCCAAACACGAAAAACCAACTCAAGCACGAGTTCCAGCCCTCTTTGCTGCCATTTTCGATCTCCTCACTAATAGGAAAGGGCCTACTAATGGCACACCTAATTTGGCCATTAATGGCGCATTAGTGGTGCGCCATTAGTGCCACACCATTAGTATATTTTACTAATGGCGCACCATTGGTGCGCCATTAGTATCTGGTATACTAATGGCGCAGCTCAGATGCGCCATTAGTATATACAACAGTGCGCCATTAGTATGCCTCCCAGGGGGCCATGTATACCCAGGTGCTTTGGCATACTAATGGCGCACAACAACAGGATGCGCCATTAGTAACTTCGGCATACTAATGGCGCACTGTTTAATGATGCGCCATTAGTATCCTTTGGCATACTAATGGCGCACTATGATGTGATGCGCCATTAGTATGAATATGAGGTTTTTTTATTTTTTATTTTTCTGTTTTTTGCACAGGTTACAAAATGTATAATTGGACAAAATATAGACAGCACACATCAACAACAGATTCATCGAATACAATAGAAGATTAGTCTCTGAATACAATTCATCATTTTAGTCTCCGAATACAATTCATCATATTAGTCTCCGAATTGAAAAGACCGAACAAAGATAGAACATTATATTACAAGTCTCGAGACCGCGAGTTTGTCTTCACATTACAAGTCGATATCGATCATCTAAACTACCATCACATAGAAGAGAGCTGCGGTCATCACGATGAGCATCATCACGATGAAACTCATCTTCATCCGGTTCCTCCAACGCTCCCTCCTCTCTCCCGCTAGATAGCGGGCGTATCTAGATTCGGCCTCGGCCCTAGTGGTGTACCCTTTGTAACTGTTACCGCTAAATCGGTGAACCTGTCTCCGACACTCCTCCCAGTCATTGTAGACTCCGGGAACCTTACCCTTGTACACGACATACCACGGCATCGCTATGCAGTAGCCAAACGAAACGTTAGTACCAATTCACAGACAATACATAAGCAATATATAAGTATGCAACAGAACGATCGGAAGAGAAAAGCAAGACATTAATAGCATCGATTACATCTAAGTTGAACGACTCTCGAAACCAAAGAGACATACTACAAGTTCATTAAAGTTTAATTACAACATGAGCCAATCGATGTTTCAGAACTAGACACAGCATCACTGCTTTCGACTCGACTCAAGGGACCGGAGCGTGGATGAAGCCGCCGTCTATCGTGGGAGTCATGAAACAACGGGCGTTGTCAGCCTGCATTTGTAGGATTGTGTCGATGTCACTGTTGGACGGTTGATTTCTGAGGTAGAACTGCCCCGAGGTACGAAGGACATCTTGATGGATGATTTCCGCAAACTCCGACTGGATGCGAAAGAATTCTTGTCTGATGTCCGCGTCCTGGATTGCCGACACGCTCGCGGCCCAATCTTTGAGTCTACTCGGTAGCAGAAGTTGATGATGGTCCCGTACGATCGCCCGCATGTGATGGATGGCGTAGTAGGCACCCTTCTGACCGCCAGGCGGCTGCTTGACGCAGCAGAACATCGTATTGTGGGAGAACACGTGCTTGCCGTACTTACGAATAGGCCTGGTGAAGGTGCCTCCAGATTTGACGTAGCCGGGGAGAACATCATCAAGAACCTTCTTGACATTTGTGTAGTCTACGTTCGACTGACGGTCCGGGTCGAAATACGTGGCCATGGAATATTTGGGGCTTAGGAGGATGAGCGTGCAACGTGTGTCACTGCAGAAAACACGGAATGTTAAAAGAAAAACGATCGAAATCTAAGAATTCATATGTTACGGGGCGGTTGAGGGGAGGACTTACTCGGGAAAGTAAGGCACGAGGAAGTTATCCTTATCTTGGTTTGCCAGAATGACGCCTTCGAGGTAAGAACTCGCGACTTGCCGGTCCCCAGCGCTGCCCAAGATCTTGGCACGCATGTAGAAGGGGTCGACTATCACGATGTCCGGGGTCTTGTCGCGAATGATCCGCATCTCCATACTCAGCGAAAATAGCCGAACGAAGGTGTAGTGCAGCGGATGAAGGTTCAACATAGCGTGGATGTCATCAAACCGCAGGACGATCGTACCCCCGATGGAGTTATCCACAAAGCCCTTGCCCTCTGGCACCTTGGCCGCGAAAACCGGGTATGCCACATCCTTCTCTCCGAGACGCCGCTTCTCCAAAGAAAGAACACTGTCATGCAGACTCCGCATAGCACCGTTGCAGCATCGAGCATATTTCTCGGTAGCATCGGCCTACCCGCCACATGCACCCTCCTCGAGATATCCTCAGGTGAAGGTGGCCCGTCCTGAGCACGGATCGTACTCGGTGCCGGCTGGCCCGCACCCTTGTTAGTCTTTCTTTTGCGTGCCTTCTTCTTCTCCTGTAATGGGACCGAGTTCTGCTCACAGACCGCCTTCTTGAGTGTGTTGGGGCTGATAATATTTTGCACCTCGCCTATCTGAGGCTCGGTGACGTCGGCAGCTGGAGGCGTCTCCTGAGAGCTGAACGGCAGACGACGCCTGTTGCAACTTGGCTTCTCCGCGGTACCAGCTAGATCGCGCACGTCTTTTGTTGGGTTGGGTTCTTGAGAAGGAGGCCCCATGAAGTCGCCACCGTACCCATGATCGGCAAAGTACTGATCGACGTTGGCAAATGTATCGTCGTCGTCGTCGTTCTGATCCTGTGCCATATGCATGTTTGGATCCAGTGGCATAGGGATGTCCGGCACTGCTGCGGCGGTCTTGCCATGGGGCCGACTTGGCGCCGGCACGACTGGCGGTGTTGTCTTTGGGGTGGTGTCCCCCGCCCCCAAACGAATCTGGCTCTTCGGCCAAAGCAAGGGCCAGCTCAGGCAGGCGCTGAGGGTCATCACGTCATCATCGTCGGCCCCGACGGGTCGAATCGGAGGTAACAACTTGTCGCAGCCTGGCAGCACCCGAACCAGTTGAACCCTAAACAAGTTGGGTGGCATCTGGGTACCGTGGAACAACGGGTTGCCCGGTTGAACGATTTTGCCCTTGGCGACATCGACCAACTCGTTGTTCATGAAGTGCAGGAGAGTGCACGGAACGTCGGCGGCGCCCTGCGAAAACATGTAGGGCGTCAGGGATGCCCAGTCAAAGGCAAGGAGATGAAGTCCTCGGCCGAGAGAGGCTTAATTAGTTAGCGTGATGATGGCGTCGAGCTCAGCTAATGTCGAGGCACCTCCAACGGCGGGCGTGCAGTTGACGGAGGGGCCGCTTGCTGCAGAGGTGCCGGCCGGCATACACCCGGGTGCATTAAGCTCCCGTGCTGGCGCCGGAGACACCAATGGCCCCGCCATCGCGTTCTGCGAGTTGCTGGCCGTGAAGCTAGGAATCGGGGGCGGCCCCTATTGGCCGCCCGCAATCCACGCACTAATCCCCTGGATCAAGGTAGGCACAATGGCGGTGATCGTCGCTCCGAGTTGTTGTTGCACTTGCTCTTGGACAATCTCCGGAATCCGTGCCACCTGTGCCCTGAGTTCTTGAACCTCGCGCCCCTGGCTTTCCGAGCTGGACTTTTTCTCCTTTCGCCCACCAGTGTTATAGTATGACGACCATTTTGTCGACAAGCCTTTGCCGGCCACACGACCAGCTGACGTCGGCTTACTGAGCTTATCCTTGTTCTTCATTACATTCAACGCCCTATTTAGAGTGGTGTCCCAAGGGTTGCTCTTAGTCGACCCCGCGCTACTGCTTTCAGTCGCCTGCGGAAGGAATGTGAACCATTTAGAAATTTGGCTTCATTAATAAGAATGCGACCATATGGAGCTAATTATGCGGGGGTGTATTCCTTACCAGAACAAGCTCAAGCGCCCTGGTCTTCGGATCCGTGGTAAGCTCCTTTGTTTTTGGGTCCTTCTTGTACCGGGCCCTGACAAAGTTCCTGGTCTGCTTGTCACCGTATTTATCGAAGAGGGGAGGTAGGCCTTGCTCGGCACGGTCCGCCTCCTCCTTGTCCCATATAGGCTCCGCCACTCTGTAACCGCCAGGACCAAGTGTGTGTTCCCTAAGTTCAGCTCCCGCATTTCTTTCCCCCACTTACTTGATTCGGAGTTTGCGGTGCTTGAGCAATTGATCTTAAAGTCGTTGTAGTCATCTTCGGTGATCGAAGGATTTTTCTGCTTGATCTTCTCATAACTCTCACCTTTCTCGATCATTCTCTTCACATTGCTTTTCCTAGTAGACAGGGCCTTGCTCATCTTCGTGAGGGTAGCATTGTTCACTTTATTCCCTTTGAGGCTTGTGTTTTCAAATTCAGTGAGGAACTTGTATCGTTCGTGTAGCTTCGTGAAGAGGAGGTTGCGCAAATTCCCTCGGTCAGGATGCCTCAGGTTCTCGGTGTTGATCGAGACGGTGCTCCGGAGAATGCACCCGAGCTGAAGCGAGTACCCCTTGACTATTCGTTCGGGCGCCGTTGGATTCCCATCGGAGTCCACTTCAGTAACTTCCTCCTTGAGGGTGCGGAGCACGGTCGGGCGCCGGTCCTTCCGTTGCCTCTTCGGTTGTTGCCATCTGTGTGTGCGCCGCCATCATCAGTGGTGGCATCCTCGGCGGCACCATCAGTGGTGGCATCAGTGGGGTCATCCTCGGTGGTACCATCAGTGGTCTCAGGATTGGTGGGGAAGGCGGCGTCCTCATACAAGTGAGGTTGTTCCTCCATCTCCTGGGACAGCTTCCAGAATGCCTTGCCGCCCGAACCCCCGGCCTCATCGTTGTTGGCCATGTTTCTCTCTAAATAGGAACAAAGTTTGGTCAAAAAGTTGGTTATTGTCAAGGAACAAGATCATGGTCTCATCATTTAGGGTTTGTCGAGACCGAGGCATCCTAAAAGCTAAGCTTTTATCATTGAGGGTTTTTCGACGCCGAGGCACCCTAAAAGCCTAAGCTTTCATCATTTCGGTTTTTATCGACATCGAGGCACCCTAAAAGCCATGCATTATTCACAAGTACGCCGGGGCACTTGATCCTACTTAATTAACTACTAAGATACCCCGGCCCATGCATTAGTCACAAGTACCCCATATGTCCTATTTTTAGCAAAGTCATGCTAAAATTCACGGAAAATTTCAGCATGACCTTTGCTGAAAATAGGACATATGGAGTACCCAAATTTGCCGGAACGGAAGTTAATCGACATTCCGGCAAACTCAAGGGCCTCTCGGGTGGACAAGGCAAAAAAGGCCTCCATCACAACATGGAAAATACATTGGCATGTGAAGAGGTGAAACAATATATGCATCTCCAAGCAGTATCATTCAACATTTTGGACAAACCACTACAAGCAACATGAGACACTGAAAACAATTGCTACCAATGAATCTAGACTTCTATAAGAAAATAAATCATCAACTTAGTCTGTCATCATTAGGCAGCCACCATTAGTTATTCCGTTATGTTAAAGCAGAAATAGAAAAGTAGACTGAAAACACTAAAATCAGAAACAAATCCAACTGTACAGGCCAATGCATATAGGAAAAGTGAGGGGTTGAACTTCATTTTTTTCAGGTTTTCTTGGTGTATGAGGTCTGCTCTAATTTGTTTTGAAAAGTGAACCTACTGTACTGTCCAATGCATATAGGAAAAGTGAACCTGCTGTACAGGCCAATGCATATAGGAAAATTAAGTCATGGAGAGTTGTTCATGATGTTCCTTGCCTTTTTTTGTCGAACAAACTTGATGCTTAAATTTTGGGTCTGAACATCAAGGATTACTTTGTACTAGTTTACAGAGACGGGGCAGAATAGTTACTTGTTGTATATATATTGCAATGTTTCTCCAATTTATCAGCTCTCAGTCATAGTAGTACAATATACTTGGTGTATTTATGGGTCCACTTAGCATGAAGGAGCTTGATCAAATTGAGAATCAAACAGAAATATCGTCAAGCATATCAGGTCAAAGAAGGCAAAAAACTTGTTACATAAGGTAAGGTTCAACAGCTTCAGAACTTTTTCTGTGATACAAATACTGCTTCAGTTTAAGAACATGTCTTAGTTTTGAATTCTCTTAGTGAAAACCTACTTCAGAGCATCTAAATGGTGATGTATCCACTGTAGTTAGGATTTAGCTCAACTTTTAAGAAAAAAAATTCTATAGAGTTAGGTTCACTATATATGACAGTGTTGTTAGTGGTTATGCCTTGCTTATGTCAAAGCCGCATATTTTTGGAGAATAAGGTATTCCTTGATGAGCTATTTGACCTCAGAAATAAGGTACTGATGGATCAGGAACTTCGTACAATCCTCACCCTAGATAGTATGCTCCTTCTGTTACTATTGTTTATTTAATGGCTAATAAAATGAGCTGCAAGAGCAAGAATTGCAGGATCAAACCAAAAATCTGAGGAAGAAGAAAGTATCAGTTGGATTTGTTGTCGACGCCAATTCCCTACTGGAGTAGGATGTGCAGCAAGAGATGGAAGAAAAGGACTATTCTGCATTGTTTTAACAATCCATCTACTAGCATGACCATATCCCTCAGTTTTTGCTCATACAACACAAATGCATTTGGTGCATGAATTGAGCCAGTGCACCTGATACGTTCACACTCTACCATAGCCATTCGTCAAAAAATTGACAGTTACACCAAGACAGATAAATGGCTCTCTAAACACTCCATTCCTAACCTGATATGAGCATACAATGATCGGCCAGTATAAAGTGAGGCTTTTTGGCTCCCGGGCTCCATGAAGCCCGAATTTTATTAAAAATTGACCTTCTAAGTTTCAGAAACATCTGAGAATATACACAAGTACTTATAGATGTATACTAGATGTGTGTAATATTTCATTATGAAGTAAGTCTTCATGTGAGTTGTACAAAAAAAATCATGTACTTCTATAGAGAATAGTACATGTGCTAGAAATACATGATTTTGTTAGTATTGCCTAGCTCGCACATTTGTGTATTTTACAGCCAAATGGTAAATCCATAGGTATGTGTGCATTTTCTCTAATTTTTTGAAACCTTAAAATTATAACTTTGAAAAATATCAAATTTCAGGCTCCATGTAGCTCGAGCTCCATTAGCAATTTCTATGGATAATATTACATACAAATATGACTTCGTTTGGTGCCTAGTCAACCGTCATGTGGATCTTACATGTCAGCAAGCTGTGTCAAGACAATTTAAATTGGGCAGTCTTCCAGAAATGTATATCTACCGGGCAAAAATTGGAGACAGAAATAAGTCTAGGACAACAAAATTTAGCAACTTCAAATTGACCCATATTCTTTGCAACTTAAGCAACAAAGTTAATTCCAATAAAGGAACTTGTCTATGAAACTTGTATTAAACTTCTTACATGGAAGGAAATATATGGAGTTTTCCAGAAAAATAAATGCATCGTGGACGGTGGTGTGGGGAGAGGAGGAGGGGAAGCTCACGGGGGCGGTGGTGTGGACGGGGCGATGAGGTGGGGCGACGAGGTCCGGGTGGTGGTGGTGCGACGAGGTCCGGGAGGCGACGAGGTCCGGGTGGTGGTGGTGCTCCGGCGATAGTGGTGTGGACGGGGAGAGCGGCGCCGAGGAGACGAGGACGACGGGGCGGCGGGGCGGCGGCATCAGGAGAGGAGAGGGCGGCGTCGCGGCGGAGACGAGGACGACGGGGCGGCGTCGCAGCGTCGGGGCGGTGTCGAGGCGGCGGGGCAGCGGCGTCGGGAGAGGAGAGGGGAAGGGGATCGAGGGCGAGGGCGAGGGAGAGAGAGGGGATAGGTTAATTTGGGTGGGGGCGGCACAATACTAATGGCGCACCACCCCTCGGTGCGTCATAAGTACATCCATACTAATGGCGCACCTCACCATGGTGCGCCATTAGTAGTTTTTTTTCTTATAGCAATGGCACAATACTAATGGCGCACCACCCCTCGGTGCGCCATAAGTACATCCATACTAATGGTGCACCTCACCGTGGTGCGCCATTAGTATTTTTTTTTATTTCTGCTCGAGCCAAAAGGTTATCTTCCACCTGACCTGATCCACACCAAGTTCCCTCTACTAGCTCGACTGGTCAGCAGCCAGTTCTCACACCAGGAGGTCCTGGGTTCGATTCCCAGGCTCCACAAATTTTTTTTATGCATTTAAAATGCTGTTTGATACTTATTTGTGTTTAAATATGTTCAAACTTGTTTAAATCATAACAGTAATATTTTTTTTATAAGACAGTATTTTTTTAAATATCATCAAACAGTAATGCCGGTGGAGCGGGGGAGGGTGCGCGGGGTGCGGGGGGTCGGTGGCGGTGGTTGAGTAGGGGAGGGGTGCGGGGGGTCGGCGGTGGCGGTTGAGTAGGGGAATCGAGGGTGCGGGGGGTCGGCGGCGGCGGCCGGTGGACCGGGGGGTGCTCGGCGGTGAGGGGGACCGGATCTGGCGAGGTGGGATAGCGATCGAGATGGAGGGGGATCGAGATCGAGTGTCCATGAAATTTAAAAATATTCATGATAGTTCAAAAAGTGCCCATGAAATACAATCGAGAAATGAAGGCTACGATTTAAATACAATCGATCTTAGCTAGCTATTTGTTCACAATCTTCTTGCCCTTCTTTTTCGCAAATGGAGTTCTTCTGTGGAACGGACGTCCTTTAGGTAGGGTGGTCCTGCTTCTTCTTGTGGTGTATGCTGCTACTTCATCATCGTCGTCATGTTCGATCCTCGGGTCGCCGTACTTGTCGAAGTCTTGCTCATTGGCTACTCCATCCATTCCGATGATCTTCCTTTTGCCTCTCCTCACGACAACACGACTGGGCTTTGACGGGTCAGTAATGAAGAAGCATTGGTCCACTTGGGAAGCCAGTACCCATGGCTCATTTTTCGCGGTGACGTTTGCGCCCGCGGTCTTGGATTTGGCTTCGGGTATAACCATGGTGGTGAAATACGAGTCTTCTTTTAGGACGCTCTTCGCCCATCTGACACGGAACATCGGGACCTTCTCTCCAGCGTAGCTCAGCTCCCAGATCTCCTCGATCCTTCCGTAGTATCTGTCCTTGCGTTACCGGTGTAGGATTCCATCGTTACCCCACAGTTCTGATAACCATCGCTCTTCATGTCCTTGGCCTCGGTGTAGAATGTGTAGCCGTTGATATCGTACGCCTCATAGGTCATCAGGTTGTGCTCGGCGCCCTGTGACAAGGCGAATATGAGTTGTTCTTCCGTGGAAGAATCCTCATGTAAAGGGTACGACAGAAGCTTCTGCTTGAACCAACGCGTGAAACATGAGTTGTGCTCTTTGAGTATATCTCCGTCCGTCCTCTGTTGGCCTTGGTCATTGTACGTCTTCTTAATAAAGGTTTTGTGCTCTACCACCCAAGGATCGACCACGTCTATGTGTTGTAGCGCGACTAGGTTTGCTCTTTCAAAGTCGGCGAGTCGACCCTCGAAGTCGACATGCATTTCGCGGCGACCCTCACGGTGACCCCATCCAGCGAGCCTGCCGAGGTGCCTGTTGACGGGCAGACCAACGGGGTTCTCGATGCCTAGATAATTCGTGCAGTAGGAGATGCACTCTTTGGTCAGAAAGCCCCTGCCTATGCTTCCCTCTGGACGTGACATGTTGCGAACGTATCCTTTGATGACACCATTCATCCTTTCGAACGACATCATGCCGTGCAGGAACGTCGGCCCGAGTTGGATGATATCGTCCATGATATGGACCAGCAGATGCACCATAACGTCGAAGAATGCGGGCGGGAAGTACATCTCAAGCTCTCATAGTATCACCATGATCTCTTCCTGTAGCCTTCTGAGTTGCCTCACGCCAACAGACTTCCGAGAGATGACGTCGAAAAAGTTGCATAGGCCAAATAGCGTTTCACGGACGTGCGCGTCCATGATCCCACGGATTGCAACTGGAAGTATCTGCGTCATCAGCACGTGACAGTCGTGAGACTTCATCCCGCTGAACTTCTGCTTCGCTGGGTCTAGGTATCTGCTTATCTTCCCCGCGTAACCGTAAGGAAGTTTTACTCCTAGGAGGCAGGTGAAAAACTGCTCGATCTCCTCCTGACTTAGAGTGAAGCATATGGGAGGGTAGTCATTTCCGGTCCTCTTGGCCTTTTTGCCTTTGCGACGACTTTCCGTGTCCTGCTTCGCCTCATCATCATCATCATCATCATATATAGTGTGAAGCTCCTGCCTGATGCCCATTGATTTCAAGTCTGCCCTTCCTTTCGGCCCATCTTTGGTCCTCTCTGGCATGTTGAGCAGGGTACCAAGCAGACTCTCGCACACGTTCTTCGTGATATGCATTACATCAAGGCTGTGTGGCACACGGTGGATCTTCCAGTACGGCAAGTCCTAGAAAACAGACCTCGTTTTCCATACCTTCACCAGCGGCTCTGGCGCCTTTCGCTTCTTTCCTGGCTCTGGCGCCTTTTTCTTATTTCCCGGCAGTGGGCAATCTTTCCAATTTTTCAACAGCTCGTCTATTTCCTCGCCGCTCCTCGTACGCGGGCGTCCTCAGGGTTCGGTTTCACCATTGAACAGATCCTTGCGTTTTCTTCACGGGTCATCGTCGCGAAGCCACCTTCGATGTCCCATGAACACGGTTTTCGAAGACCCGAGATCACTATCTAGCTGGCAATACGTTGTGTCATCCATGCACCTGACGCATCCAGAAAATCCGTGGACCACCTGCCCCGCGACATATCCGTAACCGAGATAGTTGTGCACCGTCGTGAGCAGCGCGGCTCTCATAGGGAAATATTCTTTCTCTGCAGCGTCCCACGTATTGGCTGGCGTTTTCCACAGCGTGTCAAGCTCCTCTTTCAGCAGCCCCAGATACAGATTGATGTCATTCCCTGGTTGTTTCGGTCCTTCAATTAGCATACTCATGTGAATGTACTTCCTCTTCATGCACAACCAGGGGGGAAGGTTGTACATCCACACAAACACAGGCCAGGTGCTATGTGTGCTTCTCTGGCTGCCAAATGGATTGACTCCATCGGTGCTCACGCCCAGCACGATGTTCCTTGGATCGTTCCCAAATTCTAGGTCTTTGAAGTTCAACGCTTGCCACTGGCTCGCATCCTTAGGGTGACTCAGCATCTTGTCTTTTTTATCTATCTCCGGATCATTTGAGTCATCTTCTCGCTTCTTCTCCTCCCTATCCGCGTGCCAACGCAGGAGCTTTGCTACCTTAGAGTCCACGAAATACCGCTGCAGACGAGGAGTGATCAGAAAGTACCACACCACTTTTCGAGGAGCTTTCTTCCTCTTCTTGTATCGAGTGACGCCGCACACCGGACATATGGTAGACTCCGCGTGCTCGTCCCGATAAATGATGCAATTGTTCATGCACACATGGTATTTCACGTGCGGTAAATCCAGAGGACACACGATTTTCTTCGCCTCCTCCAAACTGGTCGGGCACTTGTTCCCCTTGGGAAGACGTTCGTGCCAGAATGACATGTTCTCGTCGAAGCATGCGTCGGTGATTTTGTGTTTTACCTTCATCTCCAGAGCCATGAGCGTTACTTTCAGGCGGGTATCCTCGGGCCTGCATCCTTCATACAATGGAGTAACCGCGTCTAACTCAAGTTGATCCATCTTGGCTTTCTCTCGGGCGGCAGCTCTTGCGTTATCCGTCTGCTTGAGAAGCAGCTCTTGAATATGAGGGTCCTGCACCCAGCCCATCGATGGTCCCGCGTCGTCTGCTCCGCCGGCATCATCATCTTCATGATCATGCCGTCGTCTGCTCCGGCATCTTCCTCATCATCATGTCCTGCATCTTCTACATGATGACTATGTACAGCATCACCGTCGTGATCATCTCCTGGGGATTCTTCGTCTTCTCGCCCGCCCGAGCCGCGGTGGTTGTCTTGCTGCCCTTCCTCATTTCTTGCCCGGCCCCCATGGACGACTTCGTAGTCATCTTCATCACCTTGCCACCGATAGCCATCCATGAAACCACGCAAGAGCAGGTGGTCCCGCACCTGCCCGGATTCCGGGTCCGCAATAAGGCTCTTCAGCTTGCATCTTCGACACGGACATCTTATCTCCGTCTCGTTCTTTTGAAGCATCTCGGCCTTCGTGGACCTCAAAAACCTATTCACGATGCCTTCGGTCATCATGCGGACCATGGTCGCCTGCGGGGTAGAGCAAAACAATATTTTAGAACCATGAAAAAATTTGGCATGACTTTCCCTAAAAATAGGACCAAAAAGAATGCTTAATGCCAAAATTCTCGCCGAAACGGAAATGAATCAACATTTCGGCAAAATATTGGCAACTATCGCATTTCAAATACTGGTACACCTCCAAACACAAACACATACGCAACACCACAAACATATGCAACACCACGAACATACATAGATCTAGCTAGGCCATAAAAAGTGCATGTGCACATTGTTGTAGGGAGAACAACATAAATATAGCTTCCCCCCTTACTTACCTATCAAAACAAGGTAATTTAACCACTTAAATTGAATGAATCTATGGTGGAAATGAGGTGAAAAAGAGGAGGCACCCGAGACAAGGAGGAGGTGGAGAGAATGAAGTGGGGAGAAAGTGAGTGTGGGTAGGAGAGGTTGTCCAAAATATCTTGTTGCTGCCCACTTACTAATGGCGCACCAACTCCAAATGCGCCATTAGTAATCCAGGTTACTAATGGCGCACCTTCTGGTGGTGCGCCATTAGTAGTTTTGCAAAAGAAAAAAAAGAAAACATACACAGTGCGCCATTAGTAGTTTTGCAAAAAAAGGAATAAAAAACATACTAATGGCGCACTGTTCAACAGTGCGCCATTGCTAGTTTAAACTAGTAATGGCGCATGGTGGAACAATGCGCCATTAGTAGTTTTGCAAAAAAAAGGAATAAAAATATAATAAAAAAACAACATTAGTGGCGCACTTTCCGACCGGTGCGCCATTACTAGTTACAACTAGTAATGGCGCACTGTGTCTGGATGCGTCATTAGTATGTTTGGACATGCGCACTAGTTCAAATTTTTTTTGATACTAATGGCGCACCCTGGGCCAGGTGCGCCATTAGTAGTTTCAACTCTAATGGCGTATCAGAAGGTGGTACGCCACTAATGGCGCACCGCTTGTCTGGTGCGCCATTAGTGTCAATCCCATCTATAGCCCTTTTTCTAGTAGTGCCTTGCTCAAAGCACCTCTCAGAAAACTGCTTGGGGAGATTGTTCCTTGGTATGTGACTCCTCCATTGGTCCAATTAGTTTTTGTTCTAGTGCTTTATTCATTGCAAATGTTTGCTGCTTAGGTGACCCTGTTCTTGAGCTTGCATGTCAAATTTATATGGTCAAAAGTAGTTTTGATGCATGATATAGGTTCTAGGCACTTGTAGGACTAGTTGCTATCAATATTATTGAGTTTGGTTTACTTTTATTTTGAAGTTACTAAAAATTTCAGAATTTTTCGGAAAATGATGAGGAGATTATTGAGGGGCTCATCGAGCCAAAGCTCGAAGGAAAAGGCAGCGAAGCCTAAGTATAATTTGCCGCGCACCACGGGGGTTCGGGCGTGTGAATGGCCTTCCGAGGATTTCTTGAGAGCATCCGGGATTTATGAAGATTTTCATGAATTGGCTCATAATGCAGGCATTACCGCTTTCCTCCACGACCAATGCGATCGGTATCTCTTACTCACAAATACCTTTGTGCAAAACTTTCATTTTCATTCTAGGAACTCACCACCTACGGTGGAGTTTCATTTATATGATGAGCATAAGGAGATGTCACTTTATGATTTCTGTCGGATTTGTTTAGTCCATTTTGGGGGCAAGACAGAAGAACCACATCATGATGATGTGGAGGGATTTATTAATACTATCACTGTAGGGGAAACTAGGAAGGTTTCCGATGCACGAATCACTAGCATAAATTTTCCCGTTTTACTTTAGTTTGCATTATTTGCTAGTCGTTGCTTAATTGGACGCGGAAACTGTGGAAACCTTAGTATCCCTGATATAATTTTCTGCTCCAAGGTTTATACAGTGATAACACTTTTAGTATGGGCGGCATTATTGCTAGACGGTCAAGTATGAACCGTACTAAGGGTCCCATCTTTGGAGGCATCTATGCTACACGCCCAGCTGCACATTTTAACATACCTATTAGGCATGCTGAGAAGGGAGAAAAAGTGTTGCCTTGTGTTTATTTAGATTATAAAAGTATGGTGGCACATGATTTTATTGTTAAGAATAGGGCAGGACAACTTAAATATCAATTGTTCTTTAATAAACATCATCCTGAGACTATCACCTTGCCTGCTCCTACTTTGTTTGATTTGACTGTAGGCACGTACCTTGTTCCATTGACGGCTATCCACGCCTACCAGAACCCTGCACCAGCCGAGGAGCCAGAACCGGAACCACAATTTGATCCTGCACGACAGTCTAACTATCAGTGGGATCGGGAGATAATTGCCAGCCAGTGGCAATCGGAGCCTTGTTCTTCCTCATCGCAGTATGACCCCAACTATTATTATGGATATCCGCTAGGCCAGCCGTGGCCATAAACCAACTTAGGCCAAAATCCTAAGCTTGGGGTAGTACGTATTTCTCACCGACATTACATTTATGTTCACACACACTCATTGCTAGATGTCGGTGCTCATACTTTTTCATTGTATCATCCATGCTAGTTTACTTCCTTTTATGCTTTCTTCTTGTGTGTTTAATAAACCTTAAGAAAAACCAAAAAAATTAGTTGTAGCTTTTAATTAATTTACTTTCCATGCTTGTAGTAGTAATTAAAAAGAAAACCCAAAAATATTTCATGTTCTTCTTTTGCTTGTTGGGAGCTTTCCCGTGTAAATAGTTTTCTTTCTTTTGTTTCTTTGGGGGTTGGTAGGAGAAGACCATGATTAAATTGTTGAAATGGCTCTTATATGCATTATTGTTTATCTAACAAAAGAGCCCATATTGCTTTGTCTTCGTGTGTTTATTGAATGCTCGCAGATTCCAGCTTAGTCCAATGCACGTGCACTCTTATTATTATTCACATCGTTCGGTCGTGCAAGTGAAAGGCAATCATGATGATATATGATGGACTGACTGAGATGAGAAAAGCTGGTACCAACTCGACCTCTTTTGTTTTTGTAAATATGATGAGTTCATCGTTCTTGATTCAGCTTGTTATGAATAAACATGTTCGCAATGACAATTAGAGATCATAGTTGCTTGTGCCATGCTTGATTAGCTATGAGTTATAATGGTTTACCTTGCGTGCCAACATGCTATTAAAATGGTTATGATGTGGTATGATAGGGTGGTATGCTCCTCTGAATGATATAAGTGACTTGACTTGGCACATGTTCACGCATGTAGTTGAAACAAATCAACATAGCCATCACGATATTTATATTCATGGTGGATTATATCCTACTCATGCTTGCATCCAATGTTTATTAATTTTAATGCATGTACATGGCTGTTGTCGCTCTCTAGTTGGTCGCTTCCCAGTCTTTTGCTAGCCTTCACCTGTACTAAGCGGGAATACTGCTTGTGCAGCCAAACTCCTTAAACCCCAAAGTTATTCCAGATGAGTCCACTATACCTTCCTATATGTGGTATCTACCTGCCGTTCCAAGTAAATTTGTATGTGCCAAACTCTAAACCTTCAAATAATCATCCTGTTTTTTATGCTCGAATAGCTCATGCATCAACTAGGGTTGTCTATATCTTCCATGTTAGGCGGGTTATTCTCAAGAGGAGTGGACTCCGCTCCTCACTCACGAGATAAATGGCTGGTCAGCGGGATGCCCAGTCCAATGCTTTATGCAAACTAAATCAAAATAATTGCAAACAAAACTCCCCCTGGGACCTGATGTATGTTGGAGGCACTCGTTGTTTCGAGCAAGCCATGGATTGATGTTTGTTGGTGGGGGGGGGGGAGTATAAACTTTACCATTCTGTTTGGGAACCGCCTATAATGTGTGTAGCATGGAAGATATCGCCATCTCTTGGTTATTATGTTGACAATGAAAGTATACCGCTAAAATTGTTATTCACCTCTATTTCAAAACCGAGCTCTGGCACCTCTACAAATCCCTGCTTCCCTCTGTGAAGGGCCTATCTATTTACTTTTATGTTGAGTCATCACCCTCTTATTAAAAAAGCACTAGCTGGAGAGCGCAGCTGTCGTTTGCATTCATTATTGTTAGTTTACACTGGGTGTGACTATGATTGGATCTCTTTTACCATGAATTACAATGTCTAGTCAGTCCTTGATCTTTAAAGGTGCTCTGCATTTATGTTTTGCGGTCTCAAAAAGGGCTAGCGAGATACCATCTTGTTATATCATATTATGATTGTTTTGAGGAAGTGTTGTCATCCGAGATTTATTATTATGGCTTGCTAGTTGATTATGCTATTGATATGGGTAATCATGAGACCTGGGAATTATTGCAAATGTGGTTAGTTATAATCTTTCCTGAAAACTTGAATGCTAGTTTGACATATTTACAACAACAAGAGCAAATAGAGTTTGTAAAAGTTTTTCTTTATTTCTTTCAGTTTGTCAACTGAATTGCTTGAGAACAAGCAAGGGTTTAAGCTTGGGGGAGTTGATACGTCTCCGTCGTATCTACTTTTCCAAACACTTTTACCCTTGTTTTGGACTCTAACTTGTATGATTTGAATGGAACTAACCCGGACTGACGCTGTTTTCAGTAGAATTGCCATGATGTTGTTTTACGTGCAGAAAACAAAAGTTCTCAGAATGACCTGAAACTCCACGGAATATCTTACAATAAATAATAAAAAATCCTCGCCAAAGATGAAGACCAGGGGGCCCACACCCTTGCCACGAGGGTGGGAGGCGCCCCCCTAGGGCGCGCCCCCTACCTCGTGGGCCCCCTGGAGACCCCCCGACTCCAACTCCAACTCTATATAACTGCTTTCGGGGAGAAAAAATAGGAGAGAAGAAATTATCGCGTTTTACGATACAGAGACGCCGGCAAGCCCTAAAACCTCTCGGGAGGGCTGATCTGGAGTCCGTTCGGGGCTCCGGAGAGGGGGATTCGTCGCTGTCGTCATCATCAACCATCCTCCATCACCAATTTCATGATGCTCACCGCCGTGGGTGAGTAATTCCATCGTACGCTTGCTGGAAAGTGATGGGTTGGATGAGATTTACCATGTAATCGAGTTAGTTTTGTTAGGGTTTGATCCCTAGCATCAACTATGTTCTGAGCTTGATGTTTCTATGACTTTGCTATGCTTAATGCTTGTCACTAGGGCCCGAGTGCCATGATTTCAGATCTGAACCTATTATGTTTTCATCAATATATGAGAGTTCTTGATACTATCTTGCAAGTCTATAGTCACCTATTATGTGTTATGATCCGTTAACCCCGAAGTGACAATAATCGGGATACTTACTGGTGATGACCGTAGTTTGAGGAGTTCATGTATTCACTATGTGCTAATGCTTTGTTCCGATTCTCTATTAAAAGGAGGCCTTAATATCCCTTAGTTTCCATTAGGACCCCGCTGCCACGGGAGGGTAGGACAAAAGATGTCATGCAAGTTCTTTTCCATAAGCATGTATGACAATATTCGGAATACATGCCTACATTACATTGACGAATTGGAGCTAGTTCTGTGTGACCCTATGTTATGACTGTTACATGATGAATCGCATCCGGCATAATTATCCATCATTGATCCAATGCCTACGAGCTTTCCATATACTGGTTTACACTTATTTACTTTCCCGTTGCTATTGTTACAATCACTACAAAATACCAAAAACATTATTTTGCTTTCATTACTCTTTTGTTATCGTTACCATCACTATCATATTACTTTTCTACTAAACACTTTGCTGCAGATACTAAGTGTCCAGGTGTGGTTGAATTGACAACTCAGCTGATAATACTTGAGAATATTCTTTGGCTCCCCTTCTGTCGAATCAATAAATTTGGGTTGAATACTCTACCCTCAAAAGCTGTTGCGATCCCCTATACTTGTGGGTTGTCAGATGTCTACATGGTTTTTGAGCTCCAACATGCCATATTTACAGGGGTTCAATTCTTGTATTTTTTTGATCTATGTGGTGACTAGCACAAGCATGCAAAGTAGGCTTCATAATGTTGCTGATTTCAGATAGTGGTTTTGCCAAGTCCTTTTCCTGTAACATTAGATGCTATGTAAACTTGTTGGTATCATGAGATCCATGCACATTTTGAGATAGTTCAGTAATCATGTTTTGAAGATGTGGTACCGCACTATCCATTCATGCCTCTGGTTGTAATTATGGAGTAACCTAGCATGTCTTTTCCTTGCTCTACTTTTGCTAAATATTGTTCCTAGCAGATTATTAACATGATAATCAATATTGCCATGTGTTTTTCTAGTGATGCATTTACCCTATGAACTTGATCTTGCCATTCTTAGCTTCTTAAACATGTCTACTTACTGTTGGTTACCTTCCTGTGCCATGAAATGCTTTGTGGTGAGTGATTTGAGCTTGCAAGGTTACTATCATGAATCTGTTCCTGCCAGGTCTTGTTTTTCTACTAAGTCTGAAAATGTTCATATAACTTGCCATGTTTGCATGGGTGCCACATCATTTTCCATGCCTCTTGGGATAAAGTTCAGTAAGGGACTTTTGTTCTATGTGTTTAGTACTAGCTTTGCATGCCTTTGTTTGCCATGATATATTCCTGTAGCATGTTGTTTCCTTGCTCTAAACATTGCTATATGCTGCTGTTTTGCCATGCTTGGTATTTTCTCAAAGTCTGTGAAGCTGATGTCATTTGCATTTTTGCCATGCTATTTTGAGCTTGTTCTAGTGTGGACTAGCAGGATCTTAGTGTTCATGATTTGTAGAGATTCATGTCTAATTTATAGTCAGAGGCTTTGTTGCTATGTTGGGCTATCGTAGCATAGTTTCTTGTTGCATTCTAAGTGCTATGATGCTGTTAATCGCAGATTTGCATCATTCTTGTGTTGCTTGTCATTTGCAAACCGTGCATCCGTTTCCGGTGATCCTTATATCGATTTTTACCGAAATCACCTCATCTTTCCAGCGGCATACTTGTTTTGACAAGGTGATGCATTGATCATCCTTTGCCATCCGAAGTACCCATATGCATTGCACATCATATCTTGCATTCCATGCCATGCCTTGCATCATGTTGCTTGTGCATTGCATCGTGATTGATTGTTGTTCCATTGATTGTGTTCTTGCTTTGGGTAGAGCCGGGATACGAGTACATGAACGAGGAACCTATTGAGTACGCTAACGAGGATCAATTTTTCGACAACTCAGAGAACTTTGTAGGCAAGGTGACCATACCCTCGATATCACTTCTATGTTTGCTTGCTAGTTATTCGTTCTATCGCTATGTCGCGCTACCTACCACTTGTTATATCATGTCTCCCATATTGCCATGTCAAGCCTCTAACCCACCTTCCTAGCAAACCGTTGTTTGGCAAAGTTACCGCTTTTGCTCAGCCGGTCTTATAGCGTTGTTAGTTGCAGGTGAAGTTGAAGTTTTGCTCCATGTTGGAACATGGATATGTTGGGATATCACATTATCTCTTGTTTAATTAATGCATCTATATACTTAGCGAAGGGTGGATGGCTCGGCCTTATGCCTAGTGTTTTGTTCCACTTTTGCCGCCTTACCGGTGTTATGTTCCTTGATTTTGTGTTCCTTATGCGGTTGGGGTTATGGGACCCCCTTGACAATTCGCCTTGAAAAATACTCCTCCAGCAAGGCCCAACCTTGGTTTTACATTTTCCTAACAACCTATAACTTTCCCTTGGTTCTGTACACCCGAGTGTCATCTTTATTTTAACCCCCCGGGCCAGTGCTCCTCTAAGTGTTGGTCCGAAACGGGCAGCTTGCGGGGCCACCTCGGGGAAACTTGAGGGCTGGTTTTACTCATAGCTTGTCCAATACGTTGTGCCCTGAGAACGAGATATGTGCGACTCCTATCGGGATTTGTCGGCACATCGGGCGGTCTTGCTGGTCTTGTTTTACCATTGTCGAAACGTCTTGTAACCGGGATTCCGAGACTGATCAAGTCTTTCCGGGAGAAGGAATATCCTTCGTTGATCGTGAGAGCTTGTGATGGGCTAAGTTGGGACACCCCTGCAGGGTATAAACTTTCAAGAGTCATGCCCATGGTTATGTGGCAGATGGGAATTTGTTAATATTTGGTTGTAGAGAAGTTGACACATGACTTAATTAAAATGAATCAACCGCGTGTGTAGCCGTGATGGTCTCTTTTAGGCGGAGTCGGGGAAGTGAACACGGTTTTTGGATTATGTTTGAAGGAAATAGTTTCAGGATCACTTCTTGATCACTTGTAGCTTCACGACCGTTGCGTAGCTTCTCATCTTACTCTTATTTACGTATGTTAGCCACCATATTTGCTTAGCGTTTGCTGCAGCTCCACCTCACTACCATATCCTTCCCATAAGCTTAAATAGTCTTGATCTCACGGGTGTGAGATTGCTGATTCCTTGTGACCCACGGATACTTCCAAAACAATTGAAGGTGTTGATGATAGAAGTGCAGATGATGCGACCGAACTCAAGTGGGAGTTCGACGAGGACCATGGTCGTTACTATGAGCCGTTTCCTGATAATCAGTAGTGGAGCCCAGTTGGGATGATCGGAAATCTAGCATTTAGGGTTTATCTTCGTTTTCATTTGGTTGTCCATAGTCTGGCTATGATTGTACTCTGATGTTGTATGAATTATTTATGTATTGTGTGACATGGCGAGTGTAAGCCAACTCTATTTATCCCTGTCTTATTCATTCCATTGGATGTTTGTGAAGATGACCCTTCTTGCGACAAAACCACTATGCGGTTATGTTTCTAAGTCGTGCCTCGACACGTGGGAGCTATAGCCGCATCGTGGGCATTACAAGTTTGTAATAATAGCCATCCCCGACTTAGGACCCCCCTGCTTGATCGAATCGCTGACGTTGTTGAGTCTAGAACAAAATGTTTTGAGTCTTAGGATTATATATACCGGAGAGTAGGATTGTTTTTACTCCTCAGTCCCTTTGTCGCTCTGGTGAGGCCTCCTGACGTAGATGTTTTGACTTCCCTCTTCTCAAATTTCACGATTTTTTTAGGATCACGCAGGTATCTTGGGATTGTTTCGATATTCTTGTGACAAGAACATTGTTCTTGGTGCCTCCTGACATTTAGGGGTTGTGGCAGTGTCCCGGGGAGTTGAGCTCCGAGGTGTTGTCGTCAAAATTTTATCGTTGCAGTTCTGGAATACCTGAGTTCGCCGACATCGAAAATCTCTTTTATGAAGTTGTTGGTGAGATAACCTCGACGCCACCTAGTACTGGGGTGGGAGTTCGGGAGTATCGCCATAACTCGTATAACAGGTGCTTTTCGAAGGTTGAGGAAGTTTTATTGCTTATGTGTTGACGGATGGATACAGTTGGAGCGTAGGGCTTGTTAGTTGTGTGATATATATTGTGCCTCCCTGTATCCCCAACACTAGATTGCATAACCAGAAAGTTTTAAGAGTTTATAGGTGGGAATTCAAGTAGCTCTAGTTATTCTTCCGGCAAATATTTGGTATGTGATTGGGTAATCCTTACCACTTATTTGTTCCATTCGTACCTTGTTGTTCTATTTATCAACCTTTGTCTAAGTGGATTCTCACCTTAATGGATGTGTGATGTTAACTTTGGAATTCATTTGTTCATCCTTGTTCGAATGTTTATTGTGAAGACTATATGTTGCAATTTCTATTTGTTGATTCAGCTTGTCTATCTATCTATCAAGATGCTAACGGATGTCACCCTCTTTAGGATGGCTCCTCCAACGCATTTGAATCCGGAATGCAATGATGGGAGTCAAGCGAACCCTCCTCCACCACCACCACCACCTCCAGAGGCATGGCAAGCTGTCATGGTAGCCACCAACGCCCAGATGCTTTTGCAACTCTTGCAAGAGCGCAACCAAGGTCAAGGAAACCAAGGGTATCAAGGCTAAGGGAATTTCAACAATCAGCCTCAGTTTGCTACCCTCAACCAGTTCCATGCAAATCAGCCGAAGTCTTTTAGCTACTGTGCCGAGGCCACGGACGCCGATGATTGGCTCGTGGACATCAACAAGCATTTTGAATGTAGCAATGTCAGGCCTGAGGACTATGTCAAGTTCGCTTCTTTTCAGCTGAAGGACCAAGCTGATGATTGGTATGAACAATACAAAGATTCTAGAGGCGGCCGTGTGATTTCTTGGGATTATTTCTGCCGAGACTTCAAAGCTCACCACATTCCAACAAGTGTTGCTGAGAGCAAGCGTGAGGAGTGCCGAAATCTCAAGCAAGGCAGCATGTCCGTGTACCAATACAACATCTAGTTTCAGAAACTTGCTCGCTTCACAAGCCAGGATGTTCTTGATGAAAAGAGCATGATCTATCACTTTAGGGGTGGCCTCAAAGAAGATCTGCAATTAGCTCTCGTTCTCGTGGAGCCTACTAAGTTCGGTCAATTCTATAACATGGCCCTCAAGCAAGAAGGTGCTCAGCTCAAGTGTGAGGCTTCTAAGAAGAGAATCAGGGATTTAGTTTAGTCTTCTTCTTACTCACAAGTGGGAGCTAAGCAACAGAAGTTCTGGCTTCCTCCTCCTCCATTTCGTCAGCCCTACCAGTAGAAGAACAAAGGTGGCCATGGATCTTCCCACCCACCCAATCCAGGCTGTCAGTACAAGTCTCAGACTCAAGCTCCAAGGTTAAGTGCTCTTTATCATCGTCCACTCTCAGACTTGACTTGCAACAAGTGTCAGCAGAAAGGTCACTATGCGAACAAGTGCTTCAACCAAAGGCACCTTCCGCCTCCTCCTCCTCTGAGATCTTCAAGCAATGCAGTGGTCAATCATAATCCCCAGTATGCAAGGGTGAACATGATTAATGCAGCTCAAGCAGAGGATTCTTCTCAAGTGATCATGGGTAATATTCCAGTTAATGATATTCCTGCAAAAGTCTTATTTGATTCTGGTGCATCACATTCTTTCATGTCATATCCATTTTCATCGAAGTGCAATTTTGACACCGAGGCATTACCTAAAGCATTGCAAGTTGTTTCTCCGGCTAAGCATGTGAGCTCTACACTACAAAAAAAAGACACATCCATGACATTTTGGGCCGAACGAATTTTTTTTGTCATATATATGACACTTCTATGACGATAATTGTGACAAAACCCGGTATCATCATAGATGTGATGATAATTGGTTGAATAGTAGCCAGTGGAGTAGCGCACGATGGAGGCTGGATGAAGAGGAGCCCGTGGAGGCTGTAGGAGGTCGACGGTGGAGATGAACAGTATCCCGTGGAGCCCCGTTTTGCGGTATGCCACACCCCTCCCGATGAACAGGACCCCCTTTTCGACCGTAGGAGGTCCGTTTCATCCGTTTTGCGGTACGCCACACCCCGCCCGATCAACAGGACCCCCGTTTCGACTGTAGGAGGTCCATTTCGTCTATTTTGCAGTACGCCACACCCCTCTCGATCAAAAGGACCCCCATTTCGACCGTAGGAGGTCCGTTTCCTCCGTTTTGCGGTACGCCACACCCCTCCCGATCAACAAGACCCCGTTCCGAACGTAGGAGGTCTGTTTCCTCCGTTTTGCGGTACGCCAGGCCTCGTTTCCATCGCCTGTTCCGTCCAAGCCCTCCCGATGAACACGACCACACATTCCGTTTCGACCCAGCCGGTTGGCTCCCACGCGTTCTGTTGCCTCCCGATGAACACGACACATTCCGTTTCCTCCCCATGAACACGACGACTACACTGTTTCTCCGTTCCGACCCAGCCATGTACACGAGCCCTGGCCGTACGTATGCGCGAGTAGGCGTTCGAGACCCCGCTCGTATGTACACATACGTGGCCGTATTTTCTTTCTTGCACCCTGGCTGCTGTACGTACGTGTACATGCTACGTGCGCGCCTCTACTACGACACGTACGCGCCTCTACTATGACACATGCGCGCCTCTACATCCACCAGTATATATGTACGTACACGTTCGCAACCAGAATGACAACGCTACGTACGCTTCGACCAGGTGGGTCCTGACTGTCAGGCACTTCCTTGCCTGCGAAGATGTAGCTGGTGGGTCCCAGCAGTCAGGGGGGCGAATCATTTTTTTGCCCGGACGCACTTCCTTGCGTGCGAAGATGTAGCTGGTGGGTCCCAGTAGTCAGAGGCAAACGTTTTTTTTGCGAAATACGGTGGCCCGTATGGTGGGTCCCCGCTGTCAGGTGGAGGAATAATTATTTTGCACGTAATAAGGAGGCACTTCCTTGCTGCGGCCCTGGACTCAGCTGTCAGCCTCTCCATGTACAGTCCACGTCCAATGGAAGCCGTTCCTTGAACACGTTGACCAAGCCACACCAAGAGCACCAGGGCGGTGGACGACGGTGAGGCCTAAGAAGGGGATGACGCGGAGCTGGGGAAGACGTGACAGTGGATGCCCACGCGTAGAGGAGTACGAGGGTTCACCAGTTCGCTGCGGTGTGAGGCTGCCGTCGCCACAGAATAACATGGGGTGTGGGTGAGTAGAGGGATGTCCTGGCCAGCGGTGGGAGTAGTAGGGGGCGGTGAGGCCTCCGCCGCATCATAGCCGGCCACGGGAGGCAGGAGCACGAGGCACGACCGGCGCTGGTTTGGGCGGCTGGAGCAAAAAGACCAGAGGTTGAAGAAGCACTACGGCCGTTGGATGGACATCGTACGGTCACTGGTGCTAGAATCATGCATATTGACTAAGTTGACAAAGCCCTCCGTCCCCGTCAACTTAGTAGGCCCACAAGTCAGCCTGCCACTATACTGGGTCCCAGCTAACAGGGGGAGTATTCATTTTTTTGTGCGTAATAAGGAGGCACTTCCTTCCGTGCGAAGATATAGCTGGTGGGTCCGAGCTGTCAGTGGCGGCAACATTTTTTTGTGAAATACAGAGGCCCTTTCGGTGGGTCCCTGATGTCAGGTGGAGGCATCATTATTTTGTGCATAATAAGGAGGCATTTCCTTGTGTGCGGCCGTGGAACCAGCTGTCGGCCTCTCCACGTATAGTCCAGTTCAGATGCATGTCAGTCGTTGACCACATTGACCAGGCCGTGCCGAGAGCACCAGGGCGGAGGACGACGGCGAAGCCTAGGAAGGGAACGACACGGAGGCAGGGAAGACTCGGCAGTTGTTTCCCACGCGGAGGGGAGTACGACTGTATGAGGGTTTACTAGTTCGTCTGCCGTCGCCGGAGAATAACAGCAGGTGTGGGTGAGTAGAGGGATGGCTAGGCCAGCGATGGGAGTACGGTGGGGCGGTGAGGCCTGCACGGCAGCACAGCCGGCCACAGGGAGGAGGGAGCAGGCAGTCCCGCTGGAGCTTGTTTGAGCGGCTGGAGCAGGAAGAGCAGAGATTGAAGAAGCACGACGGCCGTTCAATGGACATCCAACAGTCAGTGCTTGTGCGTCAGTCTTTTTTTAGGAAATCCTCAAATCTGTGGAAAATAGCATACAACCCATCTGCCATTATTTCTAATAATTTACAGCCCATTTGCTAATTCTTAAGGTTTATTTTGGAGCCCATATTCTTTTTGTTAGCATTACAGCCCATATTGTGTCCACAGTTAAAAAATTATACGAAATTTTGCATATTTCGGTGCGGTCCGAACTGTTTTTAATCCCGAAATTTAGACTCACATTCAAACTGATTTTAAAAATAAATGTATATCAATATAAAATCCAACAAATTCTCCAGGCATAAAAATTAATGTAATTTAAAATATCGAAATGAAAAAAGATATTTGAAACTAATTGACAGTTTGATGTGTTTTAAAAATGTACAGCCCATTTCTCATTACTGATAGGCCATTTTCTCAACCAGCCGAATGAAGCTCTCCTCGTCTTCAAAGATTTGCAGCCCAACAGGCCTGACAAAGCGACTTACTTGGAAAATCACAAAAAGACTGGGCTATGGCCGTGGACCCAGCTGTCAGCCTCTCCACGTACAGTACTCTTCCGATGGAAGTCGGTCGTTGACCTCATTGACCACGCCGCGCCGAGAGCACCAAGGCGGTGGACGACCGTGAGGCCTAGGAAGGGGATGACGCGGAGCCGGGGAAGACGCGGCAGTGGATGCCCACGCGGAGAGGAGTACGAGGGTTCACTGGTTCGGCTACGGCGTGAGGCTACCGTCGTCGCAGAATAACAGGGGGTGTGGGTGAGTAGAGGGATACCCTGGGCCAGTGGTGGGAGTAGTAGGGGGCGGTGAGGCCTCCGCGACATCATAGCCAGCCACAAGAGGCAGGAGCACGCGACACGACCGGCGCTGCTTTGGGCGGCTGGAGCAAGAAGACCAGAGGTTGAAGAAGCACTATGGCCACTGGATGGACATCGTACGGTCACTGGAGCTAGAATCGTTCATATTGACTAAGTTGACAAAGCCCTCCGTCCTTGTCAACTTAGTAGGCCCACAAGTCAACCACCCACTATGGTGGTTCCGGCAGCGCTGGGGGAAGAAGACGAGAGATTGAAGAAGAATGCCGGCTGTTGGATGTAAATCCAATGCCTTCTTAGACTTCGACCTACTGGCACACATGTCAGCCAGTCCATTTGTTTTTTTAGTCCAAATTGGTGGGCTGGGTGAAACAATGATGTAGCATCTATGCAGCCCGATTAAATCCCATTTACATTTTTCTCGAAATCCCCGGACTTGCTGGGCTAGGTGAAAATATCATGTTGGTCTAGACGTAGAAATGTTATAAAAACATAAACACATGATTGCACGTGTGTAAAATCTTTGCAATCTTATGTACGCAATCACTAGGAGTTAACTTTCCAAGTTATATATAAACAATTATTATTATTATTTTTAAGAACTTTCGACTTGCGAAATAAAATATCATTTTAATTTGATGAGTTAATAGTACGTGGGGTATTATTATTTTTTAGGCTAGACGTGGGACAGTTGAGTTGGTTCTAGGGGAAAGTACTGGGAGAAAACTCAGTTTACATTGAAAAAGAAAGTGGGAGAAAATTCAGAGACCTGCTGGGTCCACCTGAGGAGGGGAATATGTTGGGAGGAAGGAGATTCAAAGCATGGCAGCCGAGTGAACTAGTTTTTTTACGGACATGTGAACTAGTTTACATACATAAGCAAATAGCCGCTAAAAAAAGCAATCAGGTTAATGGGTTCTTAAAAGAAATATTTCGGACAAAACAGATAATTACGACACATAGGCTAATGCATGAAACACTGAGATGATAAAGGTGCTTATAAACAGATAAAGTACAACATCTAGACCTTCCTGGCATGCTTGATCATGACACTGCGGTTGTCCGTGTACTCGTCAGTTAAGGGAAGCAGACACGCCCTCATGTCCAAGATCTACCTGTACATGTCGTAGCATGCGTATGCGTCCTTGGCCGCATAGGTTATGTAGGCTAGATTCAGAGGTACCTCCCACGTGTTCAGGTCGTCTTCTTTCATGTTGGCGTATCAAGGGTCGATGATGGTCTCAGCAAGGTCAACCATGGAGTCCTTCTCCTGCCTATTGCTGATGATCTTGTATTGCTTCTGGATGTCGACAAGCTTGTTGCACGAGATGGCCGAATCATCACGTTCTTCCTTCTCTCCACCGTAGCGAAGGTGCAGTCGGCGCTGCCGATGAAATGGGCGAATGCTCTAGAACCTGGTGCAGCCATAGGACTGAGGCGAGGCAGAGCTTCAACGAGTCTGTATCGTTGGTGTACATCACATTCAACTTGATGCAGCCATAGGACTGAACGGCAAACTCAAAGGGGAACTCCTTGCTGAAGTCCATATCCAGCAGGCTCACCCCTCAGATCGCCATTGGAGTCTCTTCGAGTGAATGAGTGTGTAGGCTGCGGCAGCAGTTCGTTTTTCATCTCTAGGGGAACTGGATTCAACAGTAAGCTGAGTGTGTACAGGCGACAACAGTTACTACCCCTCCCTCGTCCACTGCACGCCCGGTAGAAGATGCACTCTCGGCCACACATCGGTTCACGAGCGGGTCTGTATTGGTACTTTAATAACAGGAGTTAGTGGTCACTCTACTTAAATTTAATCAGATTTAATAGAAATTTATACTTAAAACAAGCAATGCATTAGCTCGTTCTATCAGTGCCACAGGATCAACATGCACAACAATTAGAATTATTATTCTAAGGACGCACACGATCAGCACATTTGTCGCACTTTCACAAAGATAATACTATCAAGTTTGAACTGTTTGTTATGGTTGTTGTCCTCTGCATCATCATGACGTGTTTCCCAGCTTGCAAGATTCAGAACCAACAAATAAGATCTAGATAATAAGTACAACAAAGATGCCTACACATCTCATTGATTCCCAGCTTGCAAGATTCAGAACCAACAAATAAGATCCAAATAATAAGTACAACAAAGATGCCTACACATCTCATTGGTTCCCACCATGCAAGATTCAGAACCAACAAATATGATTCAAATAATAAGTACAACAAAGATGCCTACACATCTCACTGATTCCCAGCTTGCAAGATTCAGAACCAACCCATTAGAGCCTTTTGATAATGTGAATATCGGGATTAAATCCATCTTGACTAGCCATGTCATACAATCGAAGAACTTGGCGAATGCTCTTGACCGTCACAACATCTGTAGTTGAGTATTCCTCTTTGCATAGCATGTTTGCACAACATGTTTGGACAACACAAACAAGAAGACAGGAGAGCATGATTTCACTTTAACAGCGGCCTCCTTGAACTCAACCTCCAGCTCTACTTGGATGAGGTCTGCCTGGAGTTCCATGATTCAATTCATGCGCCTTTTTCTGCAGTTCACCTGAAAAGAAGCAAAGATTGCATCATTCAGCTAGCAAGAAGTACTTGCTCTTGTGAGTTGGCAGGTTCTTCTTTAGTAGTTGCACTAAAATTGAGGAATGTTAAGGTTGGCTGTCCGGCTCATGTAAGGTGCAACTATAATTTTCTTATGCTTTTGTGCAGTTCCACTAAAATAAAGTGCCATTGTGGTGACAGTGACGGCTCCATCTTGCAAAGGCTAATAAAATCTTGCACGAGATTGCCAGCAGAACTTGACGAAGATTTTGGAAACTCCAATCACCATTTTGTGCAGTTCCACCAAAATTGAGAGATGTTGCCCACGTGACATTTTAGTTGAACTGCACAAGACACTCATTTCAAAAAGAAGTGTTTTGTGCAGTTCACCAAAAGGTCACAATAGCAACAAGGTGAAATGGACATCCCTATCTGCACAAAAAGATAGAAAGTAAATAGTTGCTGGTCAATAAGAATATACGGAACATATACAAAATTAAAAGCAGCATCTTAGTTATGTTCATGGCAGTCACGCAAGGACAGTAGAAATTTTAACGTCAGCAATGCTTCTTGTTACCAGAAGCATTACGATCAACAATGAGATTCCTAAAATATGGGATTACTTTAATGGTGGCATTGCTTGTTTACCAGACACAGTAAATCAACAGTAGCTAAAGAGTTGGTTTAAGGGCATGGGACAGTGGGGACACCAGGACACTCAGCAGCGTAAAGGACCAACTTACTTATCATGCTGGGGAAAACATCAGGAGTGCCATTGTACTATGTGAGGGCAGCAAATCTAATCCTGGAGACCTTGTACTATGTGAGGGATGCAAATCTAATACTGGAGACCTTTTACTATGTGAGGGCAACAAATCTAATCCTGGAGACCTTTTACTATGTCAGGGCAGCAAATCTAATCTTGAGACCTTTTACTCTGTGAGGGCAGCAAATCTAATCCTGGAGACCTTTTACTATGTGATGGCAGCAAATCTAATCCTGGACATACTCTGTTGACTTGTCCACCAGCCGCCACTTTCTATCCTTTTTTCAACCAATAATAGATCTGTTCCTTATCCAGTTTGTACTCCGTTTTCCCATTATTTCCCTTTTCAACCAAGAGACATGTTGGGTATCCGGTCTCTACTACTTTCACCATATTATTTCCTCTTTGAATCAAGTCCAAGATTCATGCTACAACTTTCCCCCCTTTCTTTGTTGTTTGAAAAAAGCCCTAGATTGGAATGCATGAAGTAGCTCTACCTCTAATAATACTAAAAATTTAGGTGGCTTTGGAAGAGCTGATTGGAGTGGAAAAAGATGCACATGCAGACACGTGGGGAGTTGGGGCAGTAGAGCAAGGCCGCTTTCGAAGAACTTATACTTGAGGGTTGCCGGGATGTCGGCGGCGGCAGGTCGGATCTGCGGACAATACGACAGGGAGGAACAAGGGTCGGAGGACCTCCCGAGCCGGCAATGTGTCGGAGAGAACTGCACGGGCAGAGGATCGGGCCCCTCCGGTAGCTGTGGGTTTCCTCCCTCGACGGCGATGACCGCGTGAACGATGCACCTTTTAGTCCTCTACACACACCGGCCGAAGGGATCCGGCCGGATCTGTGACCAGCGGTGAGCAGAGAGAAAATGCCGCTACCGCTGTCTTGTTTATATCTGGAGAGGATGAGAGAATGAAGAGAGCAACCCTAGTAAAGCAAGCACTCTGGCCCCTGCATCCATATATAGTGGAGTGATTATCCTTTTTTTCTCCACAACAAGTGTTTCAATTGTGTACGTGGCATTAAAGAAAAGAAACTCTCTATTTAAGGTGACTACTATACGACTCCTACTTACTACTAGTAGTACTATAGTATTGTTCACTTGTGCTCCCCGACCCTCCATTCATTGAACAACCCCATGGGTGAATAAACATACAGTAAGTACTGTATTTATACAGAATGAACAAGCTCGAACTATTTTCGCGTAGTTAAAAGTTGAGGGCGGGGCTTTTCCGGGGCAGTACGCATGGCAGTTTTCGGGTAGGGCCAGAAGACTATTTTAATTTTTTTAAAAACTTCGAGACGGCCACATAGCATGGAGCCGACCCCAATGATTTTAAGCTTAAAGGCATGGTACATGCTATCCTAGACTACTCTACACATGAAACTGCCACACGAGCGTCCGGGCTGCGCTTGGCTCTTGGCCTCTTCGGGAAGTCGAACAATGATGGAATACTGCTGCACTGGAGGAGTACCACCGTACGCTTCTGGCCATCTGACACCGATTGAACTGCTGCATGTCCACCGTGTGCGGGAGGGAGAGCGTGTAGAAAAAGCTTCTCCTACTCTTGCCAGCCACCACGCTCATGGGCGAGGGAGGGACGCTGTTGCCTTTGCGTGTATGATAGGTGGGCCCGACAGGTGTGTGGCCAACCTGTCATACAGCCAAAGTCAGGTGCAGTTAAGTCCGCGAGGGAGAGGATAATCAAACTTCTTGTTGATTTACGAGTTGACGCGACACATCAAAGCACCACACTTGATATATTTCAATAATTTGCGTGTGTGACTCCTAGATGCAGAGGCCGGGGGTCATCATCCTCCTTTTCGAGAAAAAACAGACGCGTGTGTGAGAGGACGAGTGCGTGCGTGCACCTCCTCTCTTCCTGTATAACATACTACTAAACTCAGAGTACAAGTTTTTGTGGGTGGCACGATGGTGCGTATGAGAAGTCCCGAGAGATAGGTTTAATGCTCTGAAAAAGACTAGCCTAGAGCTCGCCGCGCGGCTATTCCTGTCGAACACCCCATTAACTGTAAGATATGTATATGACGGTGCCAGTTATTGCACGTACACAGCAGTACCCCCTCCTTTCCGGTTTATAGGGCTTAATTAAAAAATCTCACCAACCAAGATGATGAGTGGTGGAATATTTTTTGTAGTTTGCAAAAGCACCTAATTAATGCTCTTGTTTTTCTCAAAAAATATGTTTATCAATGCATTAATTGCAATGCATGCATGCATAAAGTACATGCATTGGTCAATTTTCTCTTAATACTTGCATGCAATGATTCACCTTGGAATCTGAACATGTGTTGGGGAACAACCAAATTGAGCCTTATTAAATGGAAACACTAAAATTTTGAGATAAGCCCTATAAAACCGGAAAGGAGGGAGTAGAAAAAGAAGTACTCCATCCGGGAATAGTGCCGCACTTTGAAACTAGAACCGTCAATAAATTTTGAGCTTGCGTCTCGTCACATTCCAAATTACTCCACGCTATATTGAATTGCAAACCTGTTCACACCGATCACAACCTAAACGGTTTCCCACTTAGGAGCGTATTAGTACTCGGTTATAAATACTAGTATGCCAGGATGACTGCACATTCCTCCTCAACTCCTGATCCACAAAAACAAACAAGTCATTCAACATCCTTCACTTGCGTCTGCCATGGCCAGCGTGAGTTCTGGGTCGAGAGATTGCCACCAGGGAGAGGCGAGCATGGAAGCGGAAGCACGAGAGATGTCCCGCCTTGCTGCGAGAGCAACCAACATCTCCCGCCGTGTGGAAGTAGCAGCACAGAGGTCCCGCCACGCCGCTGAAGCAGCATAGAGGTCCCACCATGCCGTCGATGCAGCAGACTGGTCCGGCCGCACCGCGGAAGCAGTAGAGATGTCCTGCCGCACCACGAATGCAGTAGAGATGTCTCGCTGCACCGTAGCGGCCTGGGAAAATTTCTCGCGGGCAGGCGACGACTGTTACAGGCGCATGCATGCGATCGTCCATAGCCAGATGGATCAGATGTCCGGCTAGGCGAGGTTGCAGGACGACATCAAAGCCTCGTTTGAACAGGCTACCGACATCATCCGGCAACTAAGCGAGGGCAATGAGAGGCTCCAGGCCGAGCGTGACCTGCTGAGGGAGAAGATCGTCCAAAGTGCAGACCAGCAGGAGGAGACCAGTGCCTTGTTAAAGAGGACCAGCGTGATCGTCAAGAAACTTATGGACGAGAATGACATGCTCCGCAACGAGCGCCAAAGGCTAGTGGAGGAATCCGTGGATGTTCTCAAGCAGCGTCTTGAGGACACGAAAGAGCTCATCGCCGCTCGCCACAGAGACTAGTTTCCTGGTTTCTTTTGATGTAATAATCGGTTTAGGATGTGGATTGTGTCGTCGGTTGTGAAATGTTGGGTTCTAGCGCAGATGTTTGGCCTTTGTTGGCCTCTTGGGATGTTGCTATTTCAATCTGGTAGCTTTTAGTCCTTCGTGTTAGGCTGGAGTTGTGCTGAACTTCTTGTAAATTGTGGTGGTTTTCAGTAATGAAAATCGGGAGGGGCAAGCCCTTCTTTGATCAAAAAAAATTAATCGTCCTTATATATTCATCAGTCTTGCTATAAGTCGCAGTAGCTGCTATATAGGTCCATCGGATCTTACATCAAGATCCGTGCTTTTAGATTTTCTTTTTTCTCTCTTAAATCTCAGTCGAGTGAGACATAGCCACGCCATTAAACAGAGGCTCGGGCGCCATTAATAGAGACCTTGGGAGAGAGGTGGACGACAGATGGATGTCAAAGGGCTCTCCTCCCGATGAGCACGCGCAGGGGTCTGATCGCACGCCTCTCGTACTCAAATAGCTACTCTGCATGGTGCCTCCTAGATAATAAAAAATGGGGACGCGTGGCGGCACGTAAATGGTACTAGTAAGTAGAACGCCCACGGTTTCAATAATACTTGTGTTTCCGATTGTAACGTGACAACACTTGTTCCAAAATGACTTTGTTGATTGTTAATGTGTGCGCCTTCGCAAATCGGACTGCAAATTTACCCCAGCATGTTGGTACCATGTCATGGCACCAAGCCAAGTTTCATTATTTTCATGTGTGTTTTGGATTTACAAGAATTTAAAAACTAAATTTCTCAATGTTTCCAACCCAGTCACGATGCACAGAATTTTGAATTTCATTCCCATTTCTTGCATGGAACCTAGAAATTTACCCGAGGACACACATGTGATTTTTCAACCAACTTTGGTGCACTAGAACATATGCTTGTATTTCAAATTTGAATTATGGACACAAAGGTGACATGTTCCCTCCCAGAACCACGAGCCTTATTGAGAGAAGATCCGATTTGCAAGAAGCTTATACCAAAATTTGTTCCTATTCGGCCAATTTTTTTACCACGGCATGGTACTACCATGACATGACACCATGCCAAGTTTCATGATTTTAAAACCAAGTTTCTCAATGTTCTCGACCGAGCCACGATGCCCAGATGTTTGAATTTTATTCTCATTTTTTGCATGGGACCTACTCCCTCCTTCAATCTATATAGAGCCTAATGTGTTTTTCAAGACAGCCTTTGACTATTGACAAGATTAATAGCACATGCGATGTATACTATGAAAATTATATTATTGGAAGCTCCTTTGATATATAAAATTGAAGGTATGCTTTGTGTAAGTTGCATGCCATATATTATTGCTCTAACATTTGGTCAAAGTTAGCCTCGAAAAACACATTAGGACCTATATAGATAGAAGGAGGGAGTAGAAATTCACCCGAGGACACAAATGTGATTTTTCAACCAACTTTGGTGCATGGGAGCATGTGCTTGTAGTTCAAATTTGAATTATGCACATTAAATGACCAAAAACTCAATTAATGTGTAAATAAGGCCAAACGAATAATTCCAAAATTTAACAGGGCACTCATGTAGTTCTATGTTGCCTTTGTAAATAAACTCAAGGCGGACAACGTATATCGTTTCGCACTCAAAGGTGGCACCTTCCCTCTCAGAACCACGAGACTTCTTGAGAGAAGCTTCGGTTTGCAAAAGCTTATACCAAAATCTGTTCCTATTCGGCCAATTTATTTTACAACAACATGGTAGTACCATAACATGACATCCATGGCAAGTTTCATGATTTTCAGACGTGTTTTGGATTTACAAGTATTTTAAAACCAAGTTTCTCAATGTTCTTGGCCGAGCCACGATGCCCAGATGTTTTAATTTTATTCTCATTTCTTGCATGGGACCTAGAAATTCACCCGAGGACACAAATGTGATTTTTCAACCAACTTTGGTGCACGAGAGCATGTGCTTGTGGTTCAAATTTGACTTATGCACATTAAATGACCAGAAACTCAATTAATGTATAAAAAACGACAAACGAACTCGGAATAATTCCAAAATTTAGTAGGGCACTAATGTAGTTCTATGTTGCCTTTGTTAAGAAACTCAAGGGGGGCAGCGTATATCATTTCACACTCAAAGGTGGCACGTTCCCTCTTAGAACCACGAGCTTGCAAATCGGCCCAATTTTTTACCACAACATGTTAGTGCCATGACATGAAACCATGCCAAGTTTCATGATTTCCAAACGAGTTTTGGATTTACATGAATTTAAAATCAAAGTTTCTCGATGTTCTGGCCGAGTCATGACGCCCAGATGTTTGAATTTCATTCTCATTTCTACCATGGGACCTAAAATTCAACCAAAGACACACATGTGATTTTTCAACCCACGTTGGTGCACCGGAGCATGTGCATGCAATTCATATTTAGACTATGCACATTAAAAGTCCAGAAACTCAATTAATGTATAAAAAGGCCAAATGAACCCGAAATAATTCCAAAATTTAACAGGGCACTCATATAGTTCTATGTTGCCTCTGTAAATAAAATCAGGGGGAGGCAGCGTATATCGTTTCACACACAAAGGTGACACGTTCCCTCTCGGAACCACGAGGCTTGTTGAGAGGATCTTCGGTTTTGCAAGAGGCTTATACCAAAACTTGTCCCAATTCAGCCAAAAATTATACGTATGAAAACAGGGTTTAGATTATCCCAAACATCTCGCTACCTAGACCAATAATGTACTATGATTTGAATTCAACATAAAATGGATACAAATATTTTAATTGGAGAGCGTATGGTACATGTAGTTCATAGTGAAATATGATTACTGCTATATGTATGTTTTTTGTTATCAAGATAATATTTAAATTATTGTATAACTTGACAACAATCGTATTCAAATAAGGAAAATTGATTCAAATTTAGTCCATATGGTAGACGACAATATATATGTTCACATGGTGGAGTAAAATGTTCATATATGATGGAAGATCAAAATGTACGACTACATCAATTATAAACCACAAGGTCACCTAACGATATATTCGAATTCAACATAACGTGGATTCAAAAATTGAAATTCGAGATCATGGCATCTGTAATCATATAAAAAGGGACATTACTCTTTCTTTGGTGGGAATTGATTTGTTTTTTGTTGTTGTTGAGGGAAGTGCGAATCGATTTGGTATTGTGCAGGGTAATCTTGTTCTCCCGATTTTTTTTACATTTTTCTTGTAGTTTTTTCAATGGCATCTATAGAAATATAGTAAAAGGGGACATGACTCTCTTGTGTCTTGTATGAATTGTTTTTTTACACGTTAAGTTTGTTCTGCCGAACAAGGATTCCGCACCTTGTTATCCCAAAATTTTCAAGCTCGAGTATCTTTTGTCTCACCTGCTTTGAAACTCTCGCTTCTTCAACCTACGCCGCACCTTGTTATCCCGAAATTTGGACGCGCGCGAGAACTCCCTCCTCATCCAAAATCGCTCCCGCAGCCCAGACACACGAAATCCCCCTTCTACCCCTCAGGCGGAAATGAAGCTCCATGTCGCAGTGTCAAAACCGGTGGGGGTACGCTGCTAACTTACCCTACATTTCGGACAAGCGCGTCCCTAAGCTTGGCTCCCCCTCCCCCTTCGCCCCCCCATTCGTACACCGAGGCCGCCAAAACCCGCGAAACCCCACGCTCCTCTGTCGGCCTCCCGACCGCCGCCCAGCCGGAGACTCTTCCCCGACTACGTCGTCCACCGCAATAGCTCGCCGTCCCTCATCCACCGCACCGGATGAGGATCCGTTGTCGATCTCGTCGTCCCTCTGGATCAGCCACCCCGTCCCCCACCTCTAAGGAGCTGCCCCGATGTTCGCCTCGTCTATCGTGCCACCTCAATCCCCATAGTGCCGTCTTGACCTGCCCCACCGGAACCGTAGCACCCTCACCAATTCCTCCGATGAAGCCGAGGCCAACTCGACACCACCAAGGAGGTTCTGCACTCACCGCTGCATTTTATCTTTTATTCGGTCTCACAGGGCTGCCGGTGCTCGATACCAAGCAGACATGACGTGTCCCCATCGACAGCGTCGTCACCGGCAACATCATCCATGGCGTCTCTCCCCCATGTCTTGCTTGCTCGGCGGTGACTCCCACAACGGCACTAGCTACAGCTGCTCCGGCTCTCGCTCGTGCTGCGGCTCTGTTCTTGCTGTCGGTCGCGCTGCTGCACTGCTCCTGCTTTCGTTTGTGCTGCTGCTCTGCTCTTGCTCTCGCTTGCGCTGCTGCTGCTGTTGCACGACCTCTGGCAGCTACAGGAGTTGCTACTTTAGCACTTGTTCGTGGTGCTACTGCATGACTTGCTCTCTGCTAGGGCGTTCCCTGCTCGAGCGTCTGCTGATTTAGATCACTTCTTCTCTGCTACTAGTGCTCGAACGCCCTAAACATCTATTGCAATGCTCTGTTACTAGTTCAATCAGTTTCGACAGTAAAATTCAGTTTCGACTGTGAAGTTCATTTTCTTCAGTTAAGTTCAGAGTGAACAGTACTTACAACATCTGTCAGAGTGGCCGTGGCGCGGCTGATGCATTTTACATCTAGCACTTTTTGGTGATGTATTTTACATCATCTATTGCAGATGATATTAAGGTCCCACTTCAGATTAACGTTGTCTGTCTTGTCATGCTTCAGCCTCGTTGCCGTACACCTTAGTGGAGCGGCTCAAATGACGGAACCGTCCATCACAGCGCAGCAGTACCCTCGGCGTTGTTTCCAGAGGCCTTGGATCTTCTTCCCCGCCTCCGACAGTCACACCAGCATCATCACCATCCTCCACGTCCAACCCATGTGAGCCAAACACAAGGCTATGCCAAAGAGGTTGTACACTTGTCGCATCACTTTGTTTCTCCATTCCTCTGTTCTTCCAATTCATGTGAGCCAAACACCCAAGTTGACTGAAATCCTATGTTTCCAAATGCTCTGTTTTGCACATGCATTCCTATCCTATTCCTGTGTTTTTCCTGTCCCTGCGTTTATAGAATCCTCCAACTCTAAGGACCCTTATAGATTTACTTCATTTTCAGATAAGCGTCAAAGAAAACTCTGTGTGTTATGTCCTGCTCCTGCCGTGCCGTCATCCACCCCACCGGAGGTGCACCATCGACAGAAGCGTTCACTGCAGTAGAGATCCCCCCTGCAGACTTCCTTTTGCTGCCTCAGATCATCTTCCCCGTTTCCGGCAGCCACGCCAACTGCAATACCATCATCGACTGAGCAGATGAACCTGAGGACTACACAGTTCCGAAAGAGAGGTCGCAGTCTTTCGTGTTTGCTTACGTTATACATCGGTTATTATTACCTACTACTTTATCGTTCAATCTTGAGTTTTGAATTGCCCATGGGTCTCATATCGAGCCAGCAATGAATAGTATCTGTCTACTATCTGGTTCATCTGGGGTCTTCTATGTGGTTCATGTTGGGTGGGCAACAAACAATAGATGATCCATTGTCTATCTTTTTAAACTAAAGCTATAATCTACCTGCTATCATTAGTTTTGGATCCATCCACTCGTTTGCTACCATCAGTCTTGATTTTTGCATGCACCCCTTAGGCCTTACAAAATCTAACTATTTTTTTATTATGCATGTCAGATATTGTACACAATTGTACTGAACATGTAGAGAAAAAGAGAAGACCGTTGCGTGCAAATATAATGTCATGCAGACGCCGCTCCATGGTGGGCGAAGTGCCCCGCCTCCTACATTTCCAGATTGTATTCCAGAGGAAGATAACTGTTCAAATGGAGATTCAAAAGGAGCCGACCACACCTTTTTACCACCTGAGCTGTTTGCTCTAACCTGGCATGCTGATGTTGGTCATATCATGCATATGGCGCCTTGCATTGCTTACATTATACATCTTATATGTCATCATCTTAGTTTAGATTTGCTTTGTGTGAATGGCACCTGTTTGGTTTCTATATCATACTCCCACCATTCCTAAATATTTGTCTTTTTAGATATTTCAACAAGTGACTACATACGGAACAAAATGAGTGTCTACACTCTAAAATATGTCTATATACATCCGTATGTGGTAGTCCATTTGAAATCTCTAAAAAGACAAATATTTAGGAACGGAGGGAGTATATGGGAATTATGCAATGCCAGCTTCTTTAGCCAGGCATCATATACGTGAATCATACAATGCCATCCTGTTTACCCAGTCATAGTATATGTGAATTGTATCGTGCCATATTTTTTTCCATAATGTATTCCATTTGTCAACAATGTTTATATGTTCATCTACTCTTCCTGTGCATCAGCCATTTGAGTCAGTCATGGGAAAATATGGAGTGAAAACAAGGTCTTCTGAGCAGTCAGTGCTACCTATCGATGCAGATTTCTTGCTGGTTACAGATAGCTCCTCAAAGGAGGATTCAGAGAGAGATGACCAGTCGTATTCCCCCCCCGAGGTGCATGCTCTAACTTGGTTGGGTTATATTGCTCATATCATGCATATGGTGTCTTGCATTGCCATGCCATCTGCTTAGATTAGACATGCTTTGTGTGAATGCCCCCTGTTTGCTTTCTATATCAGATATGTGAATTATGCAATGCCATGTTTTTCAGCTAGTTATCATATATGTGAATTATGCACCACCATGGAGCCAGGCATCATATACGTGAATTATCTCATGCCATCTTTTTTTTCATTACGTATTCCATTTGTCGACAATCTGTGTATATTGAACTACTCTTCATGTGTATCAGCCATTTGAGCCGGTTATGGAAAAATCTGTAGTGAAAACAAGGTCTTCAGAGCAGGTAATGGTACCTGTTGAAGCATATATGTCAATGGTTACAAGGAGCTCCTCAGAGGAGGATTCAGAGACAGATGACCCGTCCTATATCCCACCTGAGGTGTATGCTCTAAGTTGCAATGTTTATATTTCTCATATGATGCATATGGTGTCTTGCATTGCTTAGTTTAGACATCATATGCACAATATTGAATTCTGTCTGCTTAGTTTAGAGATCATACATGCGAGTGCCAGATGCTTAGTATATGAATCAATTATGTCAATTATATCATGCCATCCTGTATAATTAGACAACATGTATGTGAATTATTTCATCCCAACCTATTAGAAAGACATCATATAGTTTTTTCATGTCATCCTGTTTAGGTACTCATTATATGTTGAATTATGCCATTGTATCCTGTTAAGTTATCCATCATATATCTGAAACTGTGTCATGCTATCATGTTTAGTTAGGCATCATATATGTGAAATTGTGTCATGTTTGGTTAGACAACATGTATGCAAATTACCACATCTGTCTATCATACAATGTCTGTACGTTCAATATCTTTTCTTGTTTATCAGCCATTTGAATTGGAGGGGGTGATGGCAGTATCTAAGGAGCAAAAACCTGTTCTTCACAAAAGACAGTGCTACCCCTCGATGCAGATAGAACCATGGTTGTACTGGCCCACAAACTAGCCCCACCACACATAATCGAGACTCTTCCAGATTGCACACTTACACCGTTGGGCAGAGAACCAACTACAACCCATCTAACCACAACCCCAGCGGATAGTAACCCACTTATAGTTGACAAAGCACCATGTCCACCACAGAGTACCCCCACACGAGCAGTTTGTAAAGCTACTGCAGTGCCCAAAGCACGAAGACCACCACAGCTAACCCAAACTCCAGGTTTAAAGCAGAAGAGCAACTGTTCTCAGGTCAGATTCCGTAGCTATGGTCCATACTCCTTTGTTGTTGCATCACTATATTTACTCATACCAACTACTTTCGAATTTGAAGGATCCAATTGAAACTCCAATGGTGCAACAGGTATGTTTTAAACCTATTTCTTTAACTGGATTGTTGTTCTAACTTCTTGCTCTATGTTGATTTCAGTTTAAGTTGTATAAACAGTTATGTTCTCATGTGATGCACATTACAAGTGCTGCCAATGCTGTGTAGTTTCTCACACTTATATTTTGTTTATGCTGTTGTGTCTTAAAAATATATGAGTTAAATTGTGTCTCTATCTTCATTAGGGAATATAAACTAGAATGATATGGACAATACGGTGACCATAGTACGTAGATATATGTTTGTTTCATGCTGTTATCCTGTCCACCTTACTACTGAACCGGTTTACCAAAATGAGTTTCGTATACTACAAGCTAAACTTGTGATGTGTCTGCTTGTTTCTCTTGTAGTATGCAAACAGAATATTGGACAAGAGCACCCCACTATGCAATGGTAGAGAAAGTAATGCGGATAAGGTTCAAGATAGTGAGACAACCCTGTTGGTCTCCAAGAAAGGTGATAAAAACGATCTTGTAGACAGTGAGAAAACCCCACAGTCCTGCGTTGATGTAGTGTTTGAGTTACTGGCCAGTACCATTGGCACAAGCTCTTCGAACTCGCTGCCTCAATCACTTCGGCTTCTTTTGTCTCAGCTACAAGCTGAAAGGCATCAGTCAGCTGTGCTGCGGCAAGAAGTCGAAGGACTGAGGAAGTTCCTGCAAAATTCAAATGCGTACTTTCTTGTGCAACAACAAGCGCTGGAGGATTTAAGCGCCAAACAAGAGAAAGTTAATAAGCTTGCTAAGCATCTTGCCAGCATTATGGGTACCCAATATATTGTTTCTTGAACTCTTCTGAAGTGATTTCAGTTCTGGACTTGTTTTGCTGCGGCGTTTATATGCTGCTTTGTTCCCTATATTTGCACTGGTGGCGAACTTTGATGCCCAGTGGATGTAATATGTGTAATAGCGGTGATAGCCTAGCATAAGTTGCTTGCTTATTTATTTCTTTGTTGTCTTGTTTATTTGTTTGCTTGTAGTCAGTGCAGTTCTTTTTCCGCGGTTTGCTAGTGGCTGCAATAACCTATTTTAAAACTAGGCCACAATAACCATGGGCTAATATTTACTGTAGTGACACTGGGCCTCCTACGGGCCGTAGAAACAGTGGGCCTTCTACGGGCCGTAGAAACAGTAGGCCTTCTACGGGCCGTAGAAACAATGTGCCTTCTACGGGTCGTAGAAACAATGGGCCTTATACGGGCCGTATCATCAATGGGCCTTATACGGGCCGTATGATCGATTGGCCAAACATGGGCCAATAACAGGCCGCATTATGGTCGTAAACGGGCTAGAGTTGGAATCGTCCGTTCATGGGCCGACCATAACGGGCCATCGTTAATAGGTCGTATTTGATGATGCTATGAAAACGGCCCCAACGTATTAACGGACCACAAACGGGCCGACTGTAACCACGGGCTGAATTTGGCCCACAAGCAGAAAATGACAGTAATGGGCCGTAAGTAAACGAATGCTGGAAATAAGCCCAAGAATAAATTTGCTCTAAGAAGGCCAAAAGATAACATGGGCTGGAAACGGCCCAACGGAATAACGGGCCATTAATGGGTATAAAGTGATACACTGTTCATTACGGGCCAGTTTCACCACGGGCCGTTAATGGGTGTAAAGTGATACATTGTTCATTATGCGCCAGTTTCACCATGGTCCGTTAATAGGCCAAGAGTTACATAGGGCCTCATATGGGTCGAAATACGTCATGGGCCATACATGGGCCAGAAGTGAAAATGGGCTGGAATCATATTGGATGGCCCAGATGACGCTACTGGGCCTAATTTGGATAGGGCGTAATGGTCCTTGGGTTAGCGGGCTGTAAATGGGCTATATGCGAACAGGCCATTAATAGGCTTTCCATGGGCCGTCCCACCACCTTTTGACCAAGTCAAACACGCTGGCCTTTTCATAGGAATGGGCCTCTGTTGGGCCATGCCACGTGTCGACGTATCATAGGCGCCTTCTGTCCAATGAGTGGATGACATCTGTCCCAATGATGAGTCGACACGTGTTTCCTCCAGCCAATGATGATTTTACACGTGGAAAATCCCCATTGGTCTGGGTTGTTAACGGTTTATCGGATCCAAAACACAACCCGATAGCTTAACGGCGTTCCGTTATGGTGGATGCCACGTGTCGGTCACCCTTGACAAAAGCACTTCTGTGACGTGCGATTTATCGTCATGGAAGTGCACACTTCCGTGATAATAATTTTGGTAATGTCATGGAACACTTCTACAACAGCACATGTATGACTATCTTGATTCTGTCATAAAATCGTCATGGATGTACATGCATGACAAAAAACGGGACCTACTGTGACAAACACGTATCATCACGGAAGTGTATTTTTTTATAGTGCTAGCATGTTGGTTCTGAATGTCGGTATCAAGATGGGCAACTATAAATTTCTGTCTAAACCAATTGTTCTTGGTGACTCGGATATTGATCTAATTCTCGGAATTGACTGGCTTTCTAAGCACAAGGCTCAACATGATTGTGGTGGCCAAGGAGGTTATGTTGACACACTCATCTGACGATGTGATCATTTATGCCACTCAAGATGAAACCATTCGACTGTTTTTTTCTCAATGAGAAGGGCGAGTTAGATGCCATCTCTCAGATTCCAGTCATTTGTGAATACCAAGACGTCTTTCTAGAAGAGCTTCCGGGAATGCCTCCTCACCGGCCAATTGAATTCGTTATCGATCTTGAGCCTGGTACACCCGTTTGAAAGCGTCCTTACAACCTTGGACCAGAGGAGTTGAAGGAATTTAAGAAACAACTCGATGAACAAGAGCGTCTGGGTTTGATAAGACCGAGTTCATCTCCGTGGGGTTGTGGTGTTCTTTTTGTCTGGAAGAAGGATGGCAAGGACCAACATTGTGTTGACTACCGTCCATTGAACAAGAAGACAATTAAGAACAAGTATCCATTTCCCAATATCAATGAGCTATTCGAGCAACTTAAAGGTGCTAAAGTATTCTCCAAGCTTGACCTTCGTATGGGTTATCATCAGATTCGCATTCGTGAACAAGATATTCCCAAGACAGCATTCAGAACAAGCTTTGGTTCTTATGAATATACTGTCATGTCTTTCGGCCTTGTCAATGCTCCTCCAACATTCTCTCGCATGATGAACTTCATCTTCAACCCTTACACAAATGAATTCGTCCTGGTGTATCTCGATGATATCTTGGTCTTCTCAAAGAATAATAAGGATCATGCCAAGCATTTGAGATTGGTGCTCAACAAGCTCAGAGAGTATCAATTCTATGCGAAGTTTTCCAAATGTGAGTTTTGGCTTGATGAAGTTCTTTATCTTGGTCATATCATCTCCGCCAAGGGCATTGCTGTTAATCCGGAGAAGGTATCTGCAATTGTGAACTGGGAACCTCCTCAGAATGTCAAGAAGCGATGTAGTTTTCTTGGACTTGCGAGCTATTGCCGAAGATTCATTGAGAATTTCTCTAAGATTGCAAAGCCACTTTCCAACCTCCTCCAGAAGCATGTCAAGTATGTCTGGACTCCTGAGTGTGACGTTGCTTTCAACACTCTAAAAGAGAAGCTAGGCTCAGCTCTTGTCTTGACTCCTCCTGACAAATCCAAGCCATTCGAAGTTTTCTGTGATGCCTCTTTGCAAGGTCTCAGCGCTGTCTTAATGCAAGAGAAGAAAGTTGTTGCTTATACCTCTCGTCAGTTCAAGCCCAATGAAAGGAACTACCCCACTCACGATCTTGAGTTGGCGGCAGTTGTCCATGCATTAATGACATGGAGACATCTCTTGTTGGGAAGGAAAGTGGATATCTTCACAGATCACAAGAGCCTCAAGTATATCTTAACTTAACCCAACCTCAACCTCAGGAAAACTCGTTGGGTCAAAATGATTCAAGAGTACAATCCAAGTATTGAATATACTCCAGGCAAGGTCAATGTGATTGCAGATGCTTTGAGCAGGAAGGCTTACTGCAATAGCTTAATTCTCAAGCCATTCCTACCGGATCTTTGTGAAGCTTTCCGCATACTCAATCTCCAAGTTGTTCCTCAAGGTTTTCTTGCCAACCTTCAAGTCACTCCAACTTTGGAAGACCAAATTCATGAGGTACAACTCCTTGATACCATGGTGAAGAAGGTGAAACACGGTATTGCCAAGGGCCTATCCAAATACAAGCGCTATCGCATTGATGAGAAAGACACTTTATTCTTCAAGGACTGGATTATGGTTCCTGAAGGTGATCTAAGGAAGGTCATAATGAATGATGCACACAATTCTCTGTTATCCATTCATCCTGGCAGTTCGAAGATGTACCATGACCTCAAGCAGTCATATTGGTGGACTCGAATGAAGCAAGAAATTGCTCAATTCGTGAATGAATGTGATGTCTGCTGAAGAGTGAAAGCAGAACACCAACGACCATCTGGTCTCCTCCAACCTCTTGATATTCTAGAATGGAAGTTTGACCATATTGAAATGGACTTCGTTACTGGATTTCCCAAGTCCAAGCGTGGGAATGATGCTATTTTCGTTGTCATTGACAAGCTTACAAAAGTGGCTCATTTCCTTCCCATCAAAGAATATATCACAACAGCTCGGTTGGCAGAGCTATACACCTCCAAAATTGTATCCTTGCATGGTATTCCACAACTGATCTCTTCAGACCGCGGAAGCATTTTCACTTCTAAGTTCTGGGACTCCTTCCAAAAGGCCATGGGCACCAACATTCACTTCAACACAACTTTCCATCCTTAAACAAGTAGGCAAGTTGAGCGAGTCAATCTAATTCTCGAAGACATCCTCAGGGCTTGTGTCATCTCTTTCCGTATGAAGTGGGAAGATTGTCTTCCATATGCCGAGTTCTCCTTAACAACAGCTTCCAAGCGAGTTCGGGCAAGGTCCCATTCGAAATTCTCTATGGCAAAAAGTGTCGTACTCCTCTCAATTGGTCAGAGACTGGTGAACGCCAACTTATTGGCAACGACTTGATCACAGAAGGTGAAGAAATGTGTAGTCATCCGTGGAAATCTCAAATCCGCGTAATCACACCAGAAGAGTTACTATGATAGCAAGCACCATGACTTGGATTTCGAGATCGGAGACCATGTCTACCTCCGCGTCTCTCCAATGAAAGGCACTCGTCGCTTCGATATCAAAGGGAAGCTTGCCGCGAGATACGTGTGTCCTTTCAATATCATTGGCAAAAGAGGCGACCTCGCCTATGAATTTGAGCTTCCGTCCAACTTCGCAAACGTGCACGATGTGTTTCACGTGTCACAGCTTCGCAAGTGCCTCAAGACCCCCGAGTGCACTATCAACTTCGAAGAGATTGATCTCCAGGGAGATTTGTCTTATCATGAGCATCGTGTTGCTATTCTTGAAGAAACCGAGCGCAAGACTCGCAACAAGTCAATCAAATTCATGAAAGTGAACTGGTCACACCATTCCGACCGAGAAGCCACCTGGGAACGCGAGGATCACTTCCATTCTGAATATCCGGAGTTCTTTCAGTCCTAGATCTCGGGACGAGATCCTCTTCTAGTGGTGGAGTGTTGTAACACCCCAGATGTAACTTTCCATATTTGTAACTCCGACTCTTGGCATTTTCGGCTATGTGATATGATATTCCCTTCGTGGTTGGGTTTTTGTCTTCAATTTGCATTTTATTCATGTCATGCATTTCATCTCATGTCATGTCATCATGTGCATCTCATTTGCATTCATGTTCATCTCATGCATCAGGTCCTTTTCCCTGTTGTCCGTTTCACAATCCAACGCTACCATATGCACCCGTTGCACCCCTCTAATCTTGTTTCATGAGCGGGGAAAAACATTCTCTGAATGGGTCGATATTTTCTGAGTGACATTGGTACATCACCGGTAGACTGTTTGTCAAATTTTGTTCCATTTGGAGGTCGTTTGATGCCCCAACGGTTAACCGGGTTACCGTAAAAGCCTCTCTTTCATTGCAGACCAACACCCTCCAAAACAGCCCACTAACCCATCTAAACTCCCCTCCATGCTCTCTGCCGTTGTATCATGATCGTGTGGGTGAGAACCGCACCTCATTTGGACACTCCTAGCTCCTCCTACCTATAAATATGTGATCCCCTTCCAAATTCCGGGTCCAAAACCCTAGCTCCTCACCCTCCGCGCGTCGGACACATCCGCGCCACCGCCCGCAGCCTCTCTCCGCGTGCCACCTTTCCCTGCACCGCCCCAGCCGCCACGACCCGCGAGGCCCATGGTCGGCACGCACACGCTCGCGCCGGGCCTGAGCAGCGCCCCCGCGCCCGCGTCCTGCCGGATCGTCGTGCCGCCGCCTCCTCGCCTCCCACCGCCGCCAAGCGCCTCCGCCGCCCAGCTCCGCGTCGCACCGCCCCGAGCTCCTCCCGCCGGCGCCGCCACCTCCACCCGCCGACCTCGCCACATAGGCGCTCCGCGCCACGCGCCACGCCGGCGATGACCCCATTGGACCGCGTCGCCCCGAGATCCGTGCCACCTCGCCAGAGGTAGTCGGCTTCATCGGTGACCGCCCCCAAGCTCGCCGGAGTCTTCTCTCCAGTGGATCTAGAAAAGGTGGACCAGATCCACCCATCCATCGAACCAAACGCCCGGTCGTCCCCGGATGTCGTCATCCCGCTCCATCCCGTCCACGTTCTCGGAGGGTATATTTTTCTCCAAGTCCTGAAATCTTCATATTGTGATGCCCTATTCAACATGCTACATCTTCTCGCTCGGTGCTCCGATTCATGCATATTATATGTCAAAGTGTTTGTCTCATGATGTTCTTCATGTTAGTGTCATTTGCATGCATGTTACTATCCATATTGATGCCATTGTCATCATTTCAGAAGTGTTATATGATGTTAACTGCTGTCTGTTAACAGAACATGGTGATTTGTCATTTTCATTACATTTTGCGTGTGCATCCTATGAGCATGATGTCTACATGGTTTTTGAGCTCCAACATGCCATATTTATAGGGGTTCAACTCTTGTAATTGTTTGACCTATGTGGTGACTAGCACAAGCATGCAAAGTAGGCTTCATAATGTTGCTGATTTCAGATAGTGGTTTTGCTAAGTCATTTTCCTGTAACATTTTGATGCTATGTAAACTTATTTCTACCATGTGATCCATGCACATTTTGAGATAGTTCAGTAATCATGTTTTGAACATGTGGTATTTATCTATCCATTCATATCTCTAGTTGCAATTATGGAGTACTCTAGAATGTCTATTCCTTGCTCTACTTTTGCTAAATATTGTTCCTGGCAGATTGCTAACATTATAATCAATATTGCCATGTGTTTTGCTAGTGACGCGTGTACCCTATGAACATGCTCTTGCCATGCTTAGCTTCTTGAACATGTATAGTTACTTTTGGTTACCTTTCTATGCCATGAAATACTTCGTCTTGAGTGATTTGAGCATGCAAAGTTGCTATCATGAATCTGTTCCTGCCATGTATTATTTTTCTACTAAGTCTGAAATTGTTCATATAACTTGTCATGTTTACAAGGGTGCCACATCATTTTCCGTGCCTCTTGGGATAAAGTTCAGTAAGGGAGTTTTGTTCTATGTGTTTAGTACTAACATTCCAATGCTTTGTTTGCCATGATATCCTCCTGTAGCATGTTGTTTGCTTGCTCTATATATTGCTATATGCTACTGTTTTGCCATGCTTAGTATTTTCTCCAAGTCTGTGAAGCTGATATCATTTGCATATTTGCCATGCTATTTTGAGCTTGTTCTAGTGTGAACTAGCAGGAGCTTAGTGTCGGTGTCAAAACCGGCGGATCTCGGGTAGGGGGTCCCGAACTGTGCGTCTAAGGCTGATGGTAGGGGGTCCCGAACTGTGCGAGGGACACAATGTTTACCCAGGTTTGGGCCCTCTTGATGGAGGTAATACCCTACTTCCTTCTTGATTGATCTTGATGATATGAGTATTACAAGAGTTGATCTACCACGAGATCGTAGAGGCAAAACCTTAGAAGCTAGCATATGATTATGATTGTTGTTGTCCTACGGACTAAACCCTCCGGTTTATATAGAAACCGGAGGGGCTAGGGTTACACAGAGTCGGTTACAGAGAAGGAGATCTACATATTCGAATCGCCAAGCTTGCCTTCCATGCAAAGGAGAGTCCCACCCGAACACGGGACGAAGCCTTCAATCTTGTATCTTCATAGTCCAACAGTCCGGCCAAAGTATATAGTCCGGCTGTCCGAGGACCCCCTAATCCAGGACTCCCTCAGTAGCCCCTGAACCAGGCTTCAATGACGATGAGTCCGGTGCGTAGATTGTCTTCGTCATTGCAAGGCAGGTTCCTTCTCCGAATACTCCATAGAAGATTTTGAACACAAGAATTGTGTCTGGCTCTGTAAAACAATTTCCATATACCACCGTAGAGAGTATGATATTCCACAAATCTTATCTGCTGACAACTTTTCATAACGTGACATCCTACCATGGTCCGGTCATTACGAACCGTTTTTCCCAGCCTGCCACTGTACGTGTTGCGAGGTGGTTTTATTGGCACGTCTTGTCGAAGCAGAGATCGTGTTCCCCTTATCACGGGATTCTCATCAATACGGGTGTGGGTAACCCAACTGTGCCATCAATCGCGGCGCTTGGGGAATAAGTGATTTTATGGGGCAAGTGGGGAGGCGCACAGTTTCTACCGCCTTTATAAAGGGACAAGGATTCCTCTTTTTCGCCCACGCCTCCTTCTTCCCCTGCCCATCCATTCTCGCGCACTCGAGCTCCAGCACCCATGTTCTCATCTTCTCCGCAAAGCCATTCCAAACATGTCCGGAGTGGTAGGCAAGTGGATGGTCTCCTCCATTACGGAGGAGGACATTACAAAGCTCCAGGAAGCCGGATACCTGGCCGCAGACATCACGCACCGGCTCCCAGACGCGGGGCAGATCATCCCTACTCTAGAACCCCATGAGAGGGTTATATTCTTCGCCCACTTCGTCCGCGGACTAGGATTTCCCCTCCACCCATTTGTCCGCAGGCTCATGTTATACTATGGGCTGGACTTCCATGATCTGGCCCCGAATTTCATCCTCAACATCTCGGTGTTTATCGTCGTGTGCGAGGCCTTCCTCCGCATCAAGCCCCACTTCGGCCTGTGGCTGAAGGCCTTCAATGTGAAACCGAAAGTGGTGGTCGGCCAGCAAGCGGAGTGCGGAGGCGCCATGGTGGGAAAAATTCCCAACATCACCAGGCTCGAAGGCTCCTATGTGGAGATCGTGAAGGGGTGGCAATCGGGGTGGTTCTACATCACCGAGCCGCGCGACACCAACTGGGTGGCGGCCCCTGAATTTCGATCCAGCATCCCCATGCGGCTCACCTCCTGGAAAGAGAAGGGCCTATTGTAACGCCCACGATGCGGCTATATCTCCCACGTGTCGAAGCACGACTTAGAGGCATAACCGCATTGTAAGCAATGTCGCAAGTGGGGTAATCTTCACACAACCCATGTACTGAATAAAGGGAAAGAGATACGTAGTTGGCTTCCAATCGCCACGTCACACAATAGCATAAATATAGCATTAAAATCATCCAGATACAATCAAGGTCCGACTATGGAACCAAAATAAAGACAACCCCAAATGCATAATGTCCCCGATCGCCCCAACTGGGCTCCACTACTGATCGTCTGGAAAAGAAAGGTAGTATCGTCCTGAGTCCTCATCGAACTCCCACTTGAGCTCAGTTGAATCTCCTGGAGCGGTATCATCGGTCCCTGCATCTGGTTTTGGAAGTAATCTGTGAGTCACAGGGACTCAGCAATCTCACACCCTCGCGATCAAGACTATTTAAGCTTATAGGTAGGGTAAAAAATAAGAGGTGGAGCTGCAGCAAGCACTAGCATATATGGTGGCTAACATACGCAAAAGAGAGCGAGAAGAGAAGGCAAAGGCATGATCGATAAACTATGATCAAGATGTGATCCTAGAACAACCTACATTCAAGCATAACACGAGACCGTGTTCTCTTCCCGGAATCCGCCGAAAAGAGACCATCACGGCCACACACTCTGTTGATTCATTTTATTTAAGTTAAGTTTCAGGTTTTCTACAACCGGACATTAACAAATTCCCATCTACCCATAAATGTGGGCACGACTTTCGGAAGATCAAATCCCTGCAGGGGTGTCCCAACTTAGCCCATCACAAGCTCTCACGGCCAACGAAGGATATTCCTTCTCCCAAGACAATCCGATCAGACTCGGAATCCCGGTTACAAGACATCTCGACAATGGTAAAACAAGACCAGCAAGACCACCCACTGTGCCGACAAATCCCAATAGGAGCTGCACATATCTCGTTCTCAGGGCACACCGGATGAACACTACGTACAACTAAAACCAACCCTCAAGTTGCCCCGAGGTGGCATTGCAAGTGGCTCTGTTTTGGACCAACACTCAAAGGAGCACTGGCCTAGGGGTTTAAAATAAAGATGACCCTTGAGTCCGCGGAACCCAAGGGAAAAAGAGGCTAGGTGGAAAATGGTAAAACCAAGGTTGGGCCTTGCTGGAGGAGTTTTATTCAAGGCGAACTGTCAAGGGGTTCCCATTATAACCCAATCGTGTTAGGAACGCAAAATCAATGAACATAACACCGGAATGACGGAAACTAGGGCGGCAAGAGTGGAACAAAACACCAGGCACAAGGCCGAGCCTTCCACCCTTTACCAAGTATATAGATGCATTAAAGTAAACAAGATATAATAATGATATCCCAACAATAAACATGTTCCAACAAGGAACAAACTCAAATCTTCACCTGCAACTAGCAACGTTATAAGAGGGGCTGAGCAAAGCGGTAACATAGCCAAACAATGGTTTGCTAGGACAAGGTGGGTTAGAGGTTTGACATGGCAATATGGGAGGCATGATAAGCATCTGGTAGGTATCGTAGCATAGGCATAGCAATAGAGCGAGCATCTAGCAAGCAAAGATAGAAGTGATTTCGAGGGTATGGTCACCTTGCCTGCAAAGTTCTCCGAGTTGACGTTAGCTTGATCCTCGTAAGCGTACTCAATGGGTTCCTCGATCACGTACTCGTCTCCCGGCTCTACCCAAAGCAAGAACAAAGCAAAGGGAGACACAATCAACCATGGTGCAATGCACAAGCAACATGATGCAAAACATGGCACGATATGCGGGACGTGATATGCGATGCATATGCATGTTTCGGAACGGAAAGATAGAACCTGGCCTCAACTTGGAAAACCAAGAGTGCCACTGGAAAGAGGAGTTGATTTCAGTCGAAATCGATATAAAGATCACCGGAATCGGATGCACTGTTTGCAAATGACAAGCAAAACAAATATGGCACCGATCTGCGATTAACAGCACGAGGCCATCTAAACGCATCAAGAACAACAAGCTACTACACTCTAACATGACAACAAAGCACATGGCAGGGATCCACTCAAGATGCTTGACAAAAGAGGAACACTGAGCTACGGCTAATTCACTCAATAGCAGGTTCAAACAAGCATGGCAAAAGTGCAAAAGATATCAGGTTACAGACTTTGTGAAAATAACATGTCAGGAATTTAACATCAGGAAGCAATGTTTAGAGCAAGATAATAACATGGTACAGGAACATATCATGGCAAAGCAAGGCATGGCATGAAGCTACTCAGAGCATCCAACAAAAGTCCCTTACTGACCATAAGCCAAAAGGGATCAGAAAATACAATGGCAACCATGTGAACATAGCAAGTTTCATTAACAGATTCAGACTTAGTAGAAAACTGGAACATGGCAAAAACAGATTCACGTAGGCATGTTTACGAGCTCGATGCACTCATCACAAGGCATTGCATGACAAACTAAGCATACACCCAGCAAGTAGACATGGCATAGAAGCTAAACATGGCAAGAACACTCTCATATCATGCATGGATCAACTAGAACAACCTCGGCAAAATTGCTTAACACGTAAACAATCTGCCAGGAACATTTTATAGCAAAAGTAGAGATCACTTTAGTCAAGCTAGGGTGCTCCATAATTGCAAACAAGGACATGGATGCATAGAGCATAACATTATCTCCACATCATCCTTACTAATCATGCTCAAAAGAGGCATGTATCACTCTGTAGCAACATGAATACATGGCATAAAACTATTGACAGGCCAAAGACTTAGAAGATTTCTAAGTCCCTGAAATCAGCAACATTACGAGAGCTACTTTGCATGCTTGTGCTAGTCACCACAAAGATCACAAAAATACATGGCATACACCCCTGTAAAGATGGCATGGCATACTTCAAAACACATGTAGGGCTCAAGTTCATATGAGTCACACATCAATCATGGCAAAAATGACAAATGTCCAATTACTGATAAGAATCTGAAACTAACATTGCATAGCACTCTTGCAACAGCATTTAGTGCATCAAGATGAGCTCAAATGAACATGGTGCAATCGAATGAAATGAAGTACTCATCGAGATGAACAATTTGATATGCTACACGCCCAAAACGGAGCCACATATGCAGAGTTATGATGCGATGAAGAATGCAAAAAATACTGGAACTAGGGCAAAAAGTCAACCGGCTAAGGTTTTCCAGATCTGGATCGCACGTAATCCGAGGATGGCCGGGGCTTCGCCGGAGACGGGGCGACGGCGGCCGGAGTCGTTGACGCGGTGGCCGGACTTGGGGATGGCTGCATCCGGCCGGGAGGTGGAGGACGGAGAGGCCGACGAGGTCGGGCGGCGGTGAGGCGATGTTGCGGCGAGGTGCGTGCGGCGGCCGCCGGCGACGAGGCGGAGCGGGGCGGCGCGGGCGGCGGTCGCCGACGCCAGCGAGGTGGAGGCGGGCGGCGTGGCGAGGGAGGAAGGCGTGGGCGGCGCGCGGGCTCGGAGGGCCGGATGCGGGCTCTCCGGGCCATGGCAGGTCGCGGTGGCGCTTGACATGTGTCAGCGCAGGAGTGGGCACGCGGTGGCGGCGGACATGTCCGTCGGTGGGTTTTCGTCCGGTGGCGGAGAGGGAGTAGGGCTAGGGTTAGGGATCCGGAATTTCGGGGAGGAGATGCCTTTTTATAGGTAGAGGGAGCTAGGAGGCTCCAAATTGAGCATGATTTTCGGCCATGTGATCATGATCGAACGACCGAGACGATGGATGGGGTTTAGGTGGGTTTTGGGCAACTTTGGAGAGGTGTTGGGCTGGAACACACAGGAGGCCTTCTCGGTTCCTCGGTTAATCATTAGAGTATCAAACGAAGTCCAAATGGCACGAAACTTGACAGGAGGTCTACGGTAGTGAACCAAGGCCGCTTGGCAAGTCTCGGTCCAATCTGAGAACGTTTAACACCCGCACACGAAAAGAGGTAGAAAGGGACACCGGAGGACATAGGAGCGCCAGAATGCAAAATGAACAACGGGGAAAATGCTCGGATATATGAGACGAACACGTATGCAAATGCGATGCACATGATGACATGATATGAGATGCATGACAAAGACAAAAGAAACAACAAAGACAAAACCCAACAACAAGGTAAAATCATACCTTATTGCCGGAAATGGCAAGAGTTGGAATATAAATATGGCAGGTTACATATGGGGTGTTACACCTATCCTGAGGTTCATCGGTGGAGCTGACCGGACTCCAGAGCTGTGTTAAAAATATGATAAGCAAGAAAATCAAGCTTGTCAACATGTTCTAGGTCATGCTCTTCCGACAGATCCTTCCGTGTCAAAGACGGGCATTCAATATGTGGGACTTCGACCCGGCCAAGCACCAGACGTTGCGAGAGCTTTTCGACACGACGCACAAAGACGTCTGGAAGGTGCTGTTCAAGGCCGCCGAGGTACCTCCTCCCCTTACTGAGGATCGCGGACTCAGCGCAAAGCGCCCTGCCAATCCAGTAAGCTCTTTATATCTCACAAGATGTTTCTTTCCCCAGTATAATCATGTGAGGGATCTGAGCCTCCATGCCATTGTCCGGCGCCACTACCCGAAGATCCAGCAAAGGCTCTCTTAATGAAGATGCTGGTTCTGGCGCCCTATGAGGCGCCGGAGAAGAAGGCCAAGAAGAAGGCAGCAAGGACCGGGAAAGGTCTCCGGATGCAATGTTGTATCAGACTCATCGTCCGAAAACACCGAGGTGCACTCCTCCCACGAAAACGAGGAGGTGGAAGAGGAAAGTTCTCCCCACCCCAACCGGGGGGGGGGGACAAGAAAAGGAAGGCCACCCCATCTAGGGAGGCCGAAGGGTCCAAGAAGGGAAGGACCCTCCTTCTGGACCACTCCACAACAGCCGCTTACAGCGACGAGGAGTGGTTGCTAAGAGATAAGCCCCTAGCGAAGTCGTAAGTATCCGGATACTATAATAGTTCTGGTATGTTTTGTTTTATGGCTTCTTATCATGTCAAACATGATCATGCAGTCCATCCAAATCCCACATCGAAGGATCCTCTTCGGACGGGTATTTGGGCCAGTCGGCGATGAACAACGATTCACTCCCGACAGCCACCTCCCCCCGGCCCACGGACGACATCGAGGTGTTGTCTCAAAGGGCACCAAAGCAAGGGGAGATAATTCTGGAGGCACCCCAAGGCGACATCCCAGATGCCGAGCGCATGGGGGGTAAGACCCCCATGGGTTCTAATGACGGGGGCCGCAACAAGTTTGGCCCCCAGCCGGATACTGTGCCAGAACCTCCAGTGGTTCCAGATTCTTTTAGGCGACCCCTCGCTAAGGGGGGGAGAGCCGTCAGTGCCGATGGCCTTTGTCCATCCAGTGGCATCGGACAACTTGCTGGAAGCGCTTCGCGGCGCTTCCATTGACGAAGAGCACCACACCATCATGAGTGCGGTGGTCGAGAAGGTTTGGTCCGCCAAAAGCGGATTGACCGAAGCCTGTGCCAGCGTCCTAACAGGCTTTGAGGTAAGTAATCAAATTATGAGAAAACATCACAGCATAGACAGTAGCCCCTGATGCTCTATTTGGTGTTCGCAAAGAAAGGCCGAACAGAGGATCAAATAACAATCACCGGAGTCTAATCAGAATATGTCTATGTGAATAAGCTGGCTTCGCTGCTGGCCATTGCCGCTCATACTGCGGAGGTCTCCGAACTGAAGCGGGACCTTGAGTGGTTCGAGGAAGAGCTCTTCCTTACCAAGAGGCAGCTCGAAGAGAACAAAGGTAAGTGATACCCCGTCTGTATATTGATAAAGGAAAAAGTGGTCATTAGACCATATGATCATCATGAATTTTGCTAGGGGCCACGACCTAAGTGGCGGCCCTGAAGAAGGTGCTATCCGAGTCCGAAGACAGACCGGCCAAGGTGTGCATGAAGTGCGAGAAGCAAGAGGGCCGAGTCGGTGAGGTTCAGCAAGAGCTCCATGATTTCGTCAAGAAATACGAGTCCTTGGAGCGTGACTCTCAGACGCAGGGGTTCGAGCTTGTGAAGGCCCTCGAGAACGCACAAAATGCCAAGGCCGAAGCCCAAAAGGCCCTCCAGGAGATTAAAGCGGTCAAGAAGATAGCGGCGGGTAAGGCCTTCATTATGCAAAGCAAGCATGTGAAGGAGACTTTCCTTTTACTTACCCGATTTCGGAGCTCTCCAGGAGCGTTCATAGATCTACCACGCAGTGTATTGGATGCCGCGGAGTTCTACCGGGCCGAGGAAGGGAGCTCGATGGAAAAGTTGTTCTGGTCTCAATATGCTAGGAACAAACATCTGATGCCCTTGAGCAACCAGCTGAAGCAAATGGTCGAGCTTCACAAGGCGGCCGAACTGGCTATGAAGGGTCTCATAGTCCAGATGTGGCCTGGCGTGCCCCTACCTGGCAGCTACTTCGGCATGGTAAAGCGGCTTGTGAATGCCTGCCCATGGTTTGAAGTCATAAAGCGGTCCGTCTGCATTGAAGGTGCGCGCAGGGCCTTTGGCCGTGCGAAAGTGCACTGAGATAAGATGGATGCCGAAAAGCTAATGAAGGAGGGGCCACCGGAGGGCAAGGAGCATCGCCACCCCGAAAAGTATTATGACAGTGTCCTGAAGGGTGCCCGCCTTGTGGCAGAGGAATGTGCTAAGGATGTAATATTTGAATGAATGTACTCATGTGATCCTTTAATACGAAAAGGAGTTCATATGCGCTATATAACGCTTGTCGATTTAAAATATTACCTTCTGCGCGGTTGTTTATAAAATCTGAGAGTTGGCCAGTCGTCGTCTTCTGCCCCCATGTAACTAGTACTAAGGTGTTCGGGATAAATCTTAAACACTCTTTATCCATAAAAAATGGTCCTTTAAGGAGGTGTTTAGCGCAGCGAACAAGGCAATCGGACTATACAACTTTATCACTCTCACTTAGCCATAGAAGTCTACAATTTTAAATTTTGGCGAAGCCCCTAGTATTCGGAAGGCCGAACTTGGGGCGCTATATACGCCTAAATCGGACAAGGCCGATTCATCGCCCGAAGTGAAAAAAATCTTTAAGAATTTGAGACCTCTCAAACAGCGACCAGCTCTCGCCGCATCATGACAGTCAGTTTTCGGCTTTCTCTACTGAGGTGCTCGTCCGGAAGAACCAAGACACAATTGCAGTAGTTCTCCCAGTGCTACCTTAGCCGATATAGCGGAACGTAAGGTACGAAAACATGGGAGCCAGGCAAACCCAACTATTGACCCAAGACATGATTCGGAGCTGATGCATATAATGCTATAAGTTCGGGGTGCCACACTGTCGAAAGTGTTTAGACTTTTCTTGCCTTATTATGGGGTACACTGAAGCCCCTGGCGCACTGGACGTACCAGAATGTACGGGTGCGATTTGTCGTAAATAAGAAGACAGGGAAAAAAGATGAAGAAATGCAATAATAAGCTAACACTGTACATTGTTATTTAAATGTACATCCAAGCGTATGTATAGAAGTAGTGCAATAAGCAAAAATAGGACTATTTGACATGTCCTATCCAAGGGCAAGTTGCGTGTGGGTATGTAAAACAGGTATAGCGATCGTTATCAGAGACCACCTGGGGATTCCCTTGTGTGTCAAAGATTCTTGCTTCCTTGGTGTTTCCTCCCCGTGATAGGTCCGATAATCAGGCTATCGGACAGGGCCTTCAGAGAATAGGGTCCTAAAAGGAAGACAATGGTAAAGATATACGGGTCCTGAGGCGGTTGAGGCGCATTGTGGGCCATGCCATAGCCGTGCCTCCGCCTATGCCCAAGGTATCTTTAGTGCGTAATTATGTACGCACGGCACAAATTTCGCCGCTTGACTAGGACTAGGACGGAGGCCGAATTGCTAGGCGAGCTCTGAACGTGCCGGGCGATCCTGTTGCAGGGTACTCCGGACTCACTTGAAGGTGTCCGGGGGCTTTAATGCCGAATTGGCGGTTTGCCTCAGAAGGCTGCTTTGTACTTCTGCTCCGAGGGCCGCAGTGTGCTCTTCCGTACGGAGCGAGCGTTCTGTGTTTCCATTAAATGTTATAACCCCGCAAGGTCCTGTCATTTTGAGCTTGAGGTATGCATAATGTGGTACAACATTGAATCTCGTGAATGCGGTTCGTCTGAGCAGTCCGTGATATCCACTGCGGAAGGGGACGATATCGAAGATCGACTCCTCGTTTCGGAAGTTGTCCGGAGATCCGAAGACCACTTCTAATGTGATTGAGCCCGTGCTACATGCCTCTACACCTGGTATGGCACCTTTAAAGGTGGTTTTTTTGGGTTTGATCCTCGAGGGATCGATACCCATTTTGCGCATTGTATCTTGATAGAGCAGGTTCAGGCTGCTGCCACCGTCCATAAGGACTCGAGTGAGGTGAAATCCGTCAATGATGGGGTCAAGGACCAATGCGGCAGAACCGCCGTGACGGATACTGGTAGGGTGGTCCCTGCGATCGAAAGTGATCGGACAATAAGACCATGGGTTGAACTTTGGGGCGACTGGCTCCATTGCATAGACGTCCCTTAGTGCACGCTTCCGTTCCCACTTGGGAATGTGGGTTGCGTATATCATGTTCATCGTTTTCACTTGGGGAGGAAATTTCTTCTGTCCTCCTATGTTCAGCGGCCGGGGCTCCTCATCGTCGTCGCTATGCAGCCCCTTTTCCTTGTTTTCGGCATTCAACTTGCCGGCCTATTTGAACACCTAGCATTCTCTGTTGGTGTGGTTGGCCGGTTTATCGGGGGTGCCGTGAATTTCACACGAGCGATCGAGTATGCGGTCCAATCTGGACGGGCCCGGATTGCTTCTTTTGAACGGCTTTTTCCGCTAATCGGACTTAGAGCCACTGAATCCGGCATTGACTGTCGTGTCTTCAGCGTTGTCGCCGTTGTTGCAGTGCTTGTGTCTATTACGATGTGGCTTGCCGTTGCTATCTCTCGCATCTAAAATGCCAGGATTTCTTGATGTGTTGTTGCTGCGAGCCAGCCAGCTGTCCTCGCCCGCACAAAAGCGGGTCATGAGTGTCGTGAGGGCTGCCGTGGACTTCCGCTTCTCTTGGCCAAGGTGTCGGGCGAGCCACTCATCGCGGATGTTATGCTCAAATGTCGTTAAGGCGTCGGCATCTGGACAGTCGACTATTTGGTTCTTTTTAGTTAGGAACCGAGTCCAGAATTTCTTGGCTGACTCCCGGGGCTATTGGGTTATGTGACTCAAGTCATCAGCATCTGGTGGTCGCACATAAGTGCCCTGGAAGTTGTCAAGGATTGCATCTTCGAAGTTCTCCCAAATGCCAATGGAGTTTGTCGGCAGGCTATTCAGCCAGTGCCGAGCCGGCCCTTAGAGTTTTAGTGGGAGGTACTTGATGGCATGTAGATCGTCACCGCGGGCCATGTGGATGCGGAGGAGGTCTGTTGTACTATATGATTCAATGTTCATGGGTTTAAACCCTTCTAGGAATTCGTGATCCATTACTTCGTCGGTGAAGCATAGGTGGTGTGTGGCGCCTCTGTGCCGGGCTATATCATGACGCAATTCATATGAGTCTTGTCTGCTGTATTTGGCCCGGCCGGATTTGCTTTCAGTATATCCGGCGTGACGGTCATCGTCACGCGTTGGGGCGCGCCCCCATGATCCATAGATCGATCTTGTATGTCCTGCTTTGTTTTCTAATAGGTCTCGCAGGTCCTGCATGTAGCCCCGGGCCTTGGTGTTTTTGTTTGACTGGCGACAGGGTGCGGGGTGAACTTCGGGCTGATACGCCACTTTGTCTCGCCACGAGGTGGCCGGTCAGCCGCATCATATGCGCGTAGTGTAGGCTTTAATGCTTCCTCCTCGAGTTGGGGTAGTAACCTGCGGTTTGGGTACCTTTTGGTTGGGCGCTCGAGTTCGTATTCCTCGGCTGCGAGGACCTCGGTCCATCTATCCGCTAGCAGATCTTGAGCAGCTTGAAGCTGTTGGTGCTTTTTCTTCAGGCTTTTTGTTGGGGATATAGCTATATTTATGACCCGCCCAGGAGGGGCTGGGTCAGCCCCAATGGCGGGTTACAAAGGAAGCCCAGTAAACATTAAGATGATAGTTTATCAAATCTTATAGAAGGCCTAAAAGTCCTAGAGGCACCTTAAGGCCCAGTATTGTAAACCGCCGTATATAAGGAAAGACTTGTAAAGAAAGGCATGTAAAAGAAGTCACCGAGCCGGACACGATTTATGAGCCGGCCGGGACTCTGTAGGCCACCAGGCGTCAACCTATGTATATAAGGGGATGACCCGGTGGCGGCTTAGGGCAAGAAACAAGAGATCGATAACCAAGCCGGTGAGTTAGCCTCTTGGTGATCGAAACCCCAGCAATACCAAACACAACTAGACATAGGGTTTTACCTTCAACCTAAGGGGCCGAACTAGTATAAAACCTCTTGTGTCCTTTGTCCCGATTAACCCCTTTAAGCTTCCTAGTTGCGATGGCCCTATGACTAAGTTATTCCACTAGGACTTATGCCGTGATAATTCCACGACAGTTGGCACCCACCGTGGGGCCAGCGCACGGTGGATTTGAGTTCTTGAAGGGCAACTTCGAAGGGCTCAAGGGATACGCTGTGGGCTGGATGACAAAGAGTCATCGTGGCAAGCTCTACATCAACGACGAAGGCTGGGGCCCTGAGGCCAGCTCAATTGAGTATGGGTACCGGGTCGGCGAGTCAGCGCGCGAGTCATCATCGGCCGAATCGGCGAGTCAGGCCCTGAGGCGGACGTCCACACCAACCTCGTTGAAACGGCTCAGCACGCGAGGACCACCCGTGTTCAATCTGTCGTGAAGCATGCTTTCGTAGGCTGCGTCCACGGCGGTGAATACTCTGAATGATCGGTGGATGGCGGTGAGATGGTCGTCTATTCCGACACTGCATCATCAACGGACGAGACGAACTCTTTGTATCAGCTGCAAGATGGCATGCTCGGGGGCTATTCCGATGGCTACAGTATTTCGGACCCCCTTGAGCAGCCGAATTGGGCCGGAGTCTTCATGGCAGGAACACAGCCTGGCAGAACTCCACAGCAGCAGCGGCAACAACTACTGGGTCGGTCGCAGCCGGGTCAGGAGACCCTGCGCACCCCTGGCTCAGATTCTAATGGACCTCATGGATAAACTGACGACTCTGTTGACTGCCGTGGTAGAGCCGGTGGATAAGGCCTAGCATGACGCAGAGGTGGCACGCGTACGTGAGGAAATGGTACAAGCTAAGGAAAATCTAGCAACTTAGGAGGTCAGGATGGCAGCGGAGCGGGCGGCTTTGGATGTTTGTGCTCAACAACTTCAAGCGGAGACCTTCCGGCTCTCGGTGGATCTGAACGCGTCAAACGAATTCATGAGAAGAAGGCATCAGAAAACTCAGTCGCGTCTACCTCTGACGCTCGATCCTAGGAACCTTTTTCATACACCCAGAGTTGGGACAAGCAACCCGCCGGAAGGAAATCGGATCACGACACCCGGCGCACTAGTCCAACCGCCCGACATGGAACCACCTCGTGTACATACTGCTCCACCTCAGTATGTATCAACGCCGCCGGGTCACTTCTCCAATCCCTTGGAAAACCTCATTGCAGCGTTAGCTCATTTGGCGGCTCTCCCGATGGAAGGTGACTCGCCGGCGGCGGTCAAAATGCGAAGGGTGAGAGAACTTATTCAAACAGCTCTGGCACAACAGGATGCGTACTCCTACAGTCGAGACAGGATCCATTCAACTCCTCGCCCGAGCCAGAGCCCAAGCTATAGTAGGCATATGGATTCGGCTGACATGTCAAGCAATGCTCAACGCCGCAACCGGCCGCACAGGTACGAGCAGGTGCAAGCTGGAGCCCTTAACTTGGCGGATCAGGAGAGGATCCGACAAGAGGCTGAGCGAGCGGTTCAACTGGCAGCAGAGCAGGTGGCTCATCAGACTTTTCCGGCTTATCCAGCAACCTCGGTCGAGGCAGGAGTGGCCACAAGAACCGGAGGTGTCCCTTGCCTGGTGCCGACCATACATAGTGAGAGTTTGCCAAAAGACTTCGAGGGGCCTCATAAGGTGCCTAATTATACGGCCGACTTGCAGCCTGGGGCTTGGATTGAGAGTTATGAGATGGCTATGGAGTTGTTGGAGGTCAGCGACGCAGCAATGGCTAAGTATTTCACTATGATGTTGGATGGAACAACTCATACTTGGTTGAAGGGGTTGCCACCCAATTCTATTGGCTCATGGGCAGGGTTGAAGACCCGGTTCATCCAGAACTTCAAAGACACATGTAAATAGCCTATGTCAATTGTGGACCTGACTAATTGTAAGCAAGACAACGGTGAATCTACAACCCATTGGGTGCGCCGGGTTAAGGAGATAATACATTCGTCTGATAAGATGGATGTCGTCTCAGCAGTCTTGATGTTGGAGAAAAATTGCCATTTTGAGCCTCTAGAGCATAAGTTGGGGCGGCTCAAGCGTGATTGCAATCACATGGGCCATTTGATGGCGGCTCTCATCAAGTATGCTGATTCTGATAGTACCAAGGACCCGGTGTCTGATGAAGAAAAGACAACGAAGGGAAAGAAGAACGGCAACAGCAAGGGTCACCAGCATAACCCGACAAATTAAGGAGGTAATAAACGTAAGGCTGATGATTTTTTCGCTAACACCAATATGCAGGGTGGCAATCAATGATGCAAGGGCAGGCAACCCCCTCGGTCGAGCGGGTCAGGTCCTACCCTTGAGCAACTATTGAATGAACCTTGTCCAGGACACGACACCCGGGAGATGCCAGCCACCCACCCGTGGAAGGATTGTACAATCATGAAAGCATTTGAAAATTCAAATGCATTTGATGGAGGTCATGGTCCAGGCGGCTGTTCAGGTGGGGGCGGTTTTCATGGCCCGGGCGCCGGTTCAGGTGGAGGAGGATTCCACGGTCAGGGCCATCCTGGTAACCAAGGAGGATATAGTCCACAACCCGGCCAAAGTAATCAGCAGCAACTGTCCGGATATCAGAGCAACCCAAAATAGCTAAATAGTGGGTAATATCATGTGTTCACCACTAGTTTATGTAAGAGGGACTAGAAGCTTCACAAGAGGGCTGTCAATGCCGTTGAGAGGGTGATTCCATGTTACTTACGTTGGTCAGAGCAGCCTATTGTGTGGAGCAGAGAGGATCACCCACCCCGGGTTGATAATCCGGGTCACTTGGCCATGGTAGCGGCGCCTTAGGTTGGTGGATATAAATTCACTAAGGTACTCATGGATGGAGGCAGCAGCATCAACATCCTCTGCTATGAGACGTTCCGTCGGATGGGGTTGACTGATAAGAGTCTTAAGCAATCCAACACTGTTTTTCACGGTGTGGTACCTGGCAAGTCGGCATACCCAGTTGGTAAGATTGAACTATAAGTAGCCTTTGGGGATGAGTATGACTCCAGAGCAGAAAAATTAACCTTTGAGGTGGTTAAGATCAAAAGCCCATATCATGCTCTATTTGGACGGCCGGCTTATGCCAAGTTCATGGCTCGGCCGTGTTATGTGTATTTGCAGCTCAAGATGCCAGGTTATAAGGGCACCATTATAGTACATGGAAGCCGGAAAATAGCCTTGGAGTGTGAAGAAGGTGATGCTGCCTATGAGGAGTTAAAGTTTTATAAGGATCATGTTGACCTGGCAGACATGACGTCTTTAAAGAAACCAACAACAGAGCATGAGCCGGTGTTGAAGTTCAAATCAGCTGATGACACCAAGATGGTTGACTTCGTGCCTGGTGACTCATCCAAGCAGTTCATCATCAGTGCAAACTTGGATCTGCAATAGGAAAGCGCGCTCATCGAGTTCATCCGTGAGAACCGGGACATCTTTGCATGGAAACCTTCTGACATGCCGGGTGTCCCTAGGGAACTCGCTGAGCACACTCTCAATATTGATCCAAGTTTAAACCTATTAGACAGTTTCTCCGACAGTTCAATGAAGAAAGGCGCAAGGCCATTGGAGAAGAGGTGGCCCGGCTCTTGGCGGCCGGGTTCATTGTGGAAGTCTTTCATCCAGAGTGGTTAACCAACCCGGTGCTTGTACTTAAAAAGAACGACACCTGGCGTATGTGTGTGGATTACACCGATTTAAACAAGGCTTGTCCGGCTGACCCTTTTGCCCTCCCCCGTATTGATCAGGTCATCGATGCTACGGCGGGTTGCGCATGTTTGAGTTTCTTGGATGCTTATTCAGGTTATCATCAGATCAAGATGGCAGTCAAAGATCAGGAGAAGACAGCTTTTATCACTCCGTTTGGAGCTTTCTGCTATGTGTCTATGCCTTTTGGGCTTAAGAGTGCCTAGGCGACTTACTAATGGTGTGTGCAGAATTGTCTTCACAATCAGATTGGGCGTAATGTTCATGCTTATGTGGATGATATAGTGGTAAAATCCAGGAAAGAGGAACCTTGGTCGCAGATCTGAAAGAGACCTTCGATAACCTCCGGGTCTGCAAAATGATGCTTAACCTGGCTAAGTGTGTTTTTGGAGTCCCAACCAGCAAGATTTTGGGTTTTTTGGTGTCCAACCGAGGTATTGAAGCTAACCCGGAGAAGATTAAGGCAATCACATCCCTGGCCAAACCAACATGCATCAATGACGTTCAACGGCTGGCGGGTCGTGTTGCTGCTTTGATCCGGTTCATAAGCCGGTTAGGGGAGAAGGCGATGCCTTTGTATCAGATGATGAAGAAAACAGATGATTTTGTTTGGAGCGATGCTGCAAACTCTGCTTTTGAGGATCTGAAGACAGAGCTTGCTGAGCCGCCGGTCCTTGCTGCTCCGGTTGAGAAAGAGTCGCTGTTGTTATACGTAGCCGCCAACTCATGAGCTGATAGTGTGGAAATTGTGGTGGAGCGCAAGGAGGTTGGCAAGGAACATCCAATTCAACGGTCGGTTTACTACGTCAGTGAGGTGTTAACTGAATCCAAACAACGATATCCACATTGGTAGAAGCTCGTATATGGGGTGTTCATGGCGAGCCGGAAGCTTAACCATTATTTTCAGGGTCACCCAATTATTGTGGTTAGCTCTGCTCCTTTGGGAGACATCATTCAAAACAGAGAAGCCACTGGACGAGTCACCAAGTGGGCCATTGAGCTTGGGTCTCATGGGTTGAAGTATGTACCACGTACTGCGATCAACTCTCAAGCACTGGTTCAACGCAGCGGAATATGAAGCCTTGCTCCATGGTCTTCGAGTGGCCAAACAGATGAGCCTGAGTCGGGTCCGGTGTCTTGGCGACTCATATTTAGTGGCTCAACAAGTATCAGGCAAGTGGGATTCCAAAGATCCTCTCATGGTGGCTTATCGCCGTGAAGTTGATGCTATTGCAGGGCATTTTAAAGGTTATTAGGTGGAGCACATTGACCGTGGGAAGAACGAAGCGGGTGATGCTTTAAGCCGGTTGGGATCTCAGAGTAAGCTGGTGCCACCTAACACCTTTTTGGATGTTTTGCATAACCCGTCTGTTAAGTTACCCACAAAAGAAGATCTAGCCGTTCCTGACCCGGGGGCACAGTTGGTGGTGGCTCTTCATATCATCGCGGATTGGACAGTGCCGTTCTTGGCTTACATGAGCCTGGGAGAGTTGCTAGCGGATGAGACCCTGGCTCGACAGATAACCCGGCGTCTAAGTCAATGAAGATTTTTGATGGAGAACTATACCATTGCAGCGTCTCTGGAGTGTTTCAGCGATGTGTTTCCCGTGAAGAAGGCCAAGAAATACTTCGTGAGATCCATGAAGGCGATTGTGGTCATCACGCTGGGTCAAAATCTCTGGTGGCCAAGGCTTTTCGTCACGGTTTTTACTGGTTGATGGCTCACGCTGATGCAGAGGATCTAGTCAGTAGATGTGATGGATGTCAAAACTTCGCACGATGAGCACATGTGCCGGCTCAAGAGCTTCGGATGATTCCAATCACTTGGCCGTTTGCGGTCTGGGGGCTTGACATGGTTGGACCTTTCAAAAGGTCTAAGGATAAAAAGACACATCTTTTAGTGGCAGTTGATAAATTCACAATGTGGGTTGAGGCAGAGCCGGTGAGTAAGTGTGATGCGGCCATAATGGTTCAGTTCATGAAAAAGGTGATCTTCTGTTTTGGTTTTCCACACAACATTATCACTTACACTGGCACTAATCTATGCCAAGGGGCTATGGAGGAGTTTTGTCAACGTGAGCATATTCAGCTTGATGTTTCTTCTGTAGCTCATCCTCAATTCAATGGTCAAGCTGAGAGAGCAAATTAGGAAATTTTAAAAGGTCTCAAACCCCGGCTTATGGTTCCCTTACAGCGAACGCCGGGTTGTTGGGTAGAGGAATTACCCTCGGTGCTGTGGAGTATCAACACCACACCTAATAGTTATACAGGTTACACACCTTTCTTCATGGTGTATGGAGCAGAAGCAGTGTTGCCTAGTGACATCCGTCATGACTCGCCCCGTGTGGCGGATTATGTTGAAGCTAATAATGAACAAGCCAGACAGGATGCACTTGACTTGTTAGATGAGGAAAGAGACTTAGCAGCGGCTCGATCAGCAATTTATCAACAAGTCCTGCGCCGTTATCACAGCCGTCGGGTTAAGTCCATGACTTTTCAGGAAGGCGACCTGGTGCTCTGGCTCATCCAGGATCTGTCAGATGCACACAAGTTATCCCCACCTTGGGAAGGACCCTTTGTGGTCATCAAGAACTTAAACAACGGATCATATTACCTCATTGACGTTCGAGAACACAAAGAGTCACGTAAGTCGGAAGAGGAGACCCGCAGGCCGTGGAACATTGCTCAGCTTCGGCCATACTACACCTGAGCCACCGGCTCTCATTGTGTACATACTTTAACATTGTATATACTATGATATGGAATAAAGCAGGACCATTGGTCTCTTTTCTTTTCAAAGATTACACATATTTGTTGTTTCTTATTTTCAAATGACTATTAAGGAGCTGATCATATTTGAATCAAGTCTAAACCTTTTTGGTCTGGCTTAGGATCATATTCGAATCTAGTTGCAACTCTCATGGTCACTTGGGGGCTTCCTGTTCAAACATAGGTCGTATTCGAACCAAAGAGAACATAGCTGTCGTAACCCTCTTGATCGACTCAAAGCCAAACTCACTAGGGGGCTTCTTGATCGTATCTGAATCACAGCTTAACCCCTTTTGGGTCCGACTTGGATCGTATTCGAATCAGGGTCGTTAAAAACCTCTCAAGGTCATTTTGGGGCTTCCTCTTCAAACATAGGTCCTATTTGAACCAAAGAGAACATAGCTGTCGGTACCCTCTTGATCGGCACAACGCCAAAGCCACTAGGGGCTATATGGTCGTATTCGAACCTTAGCTTAACCCCTTTGGTCCGGTTTACTGATCATATTCGAATCAGAAAGCCCCAACCTTTAATTACAAGGTTAATTTTATTTACCACCTATTATTTGCCTTCTAGTTTTTTGCTGTCTCAATTTCATAAATATTCAGCATGGTCCTTTTCGCCGGCTGGACTATTTGACAACAAGCCATAAAGGCATGATAATCATTAAGTATTCAAAAGCATTGACTTCTCAAAAAAGATTGGATTATCAACTTCATCATCCGGGTTATGTAAACCGGTGATCCAGAGATCAAATGTACAAATATGGCTATTGTTTATGCGCAATTGCCTCATGTATTAATCAATGGGTTATTTCAGCTTTGTTCTTTTTTTATGCCTATTTCTGTTTTCTACTATGGTCGAAATATTGGCTATAAGCCGGGTGTTCTAACCCGTTCGGTACTAAGCCGCCAAGCCAGTTTTTTCTCTCATCTAGAGGAATAGAGCCGAAGTATTGCAGGGACATCCATAAATATGATGCATATATTGACATCAAGGAAACACAAAATCACACACAAGTGTTTTATGCGCGGTGGCATAGGCAAAGCATGCAGTGTTTTCACAGCTAATCTATTACAAGGCTTTTATAAGCCGACGAAGATGGTTATTACTCCTCCCTCGCCGGTTCACCGACCTCTGCTGGTTGGAAGCTGGGTTTTGACCAATCAAAACCGTTCACGGCGACAAATTCTGCTTCTTCGTCAGTCAGGCCGGTCGGATCAACTTCTGGAGCAAATGTATTTTCACGAACAGGTGGGATTAAATCTGTCACCTTCTACGAGGGAGTTGCCATCTTCTTATTTTCCACATCAAAACCTGGCTGATACTTGTCGATATTGGTTTCATCTCCTAGAATAGTCGCCTGAGGTCAGACTCCGCGCATGAAAGCCATGAAGTCATCTTGTTCAAAGGGAGATCCGTCTTCCTTCACGGTAGGATACCCTCTGGCTACGTCCGCCGGGTCTAGATCTGGCACCCAAGCCTTGGAGCGGCTCATGGCAGTCAAAGCTCTGGCTCTGGCACAGGAGCGCTTCACTTCTTGGAACCTGGCGGGTAGGATTGACAGCTTCTTTAAGACATCGCTGAGCCGGTTGGGTCCTTGATTGGAAGGAGAGATAGCGGCAAGTGTCCGTTGTGCGCCAATATACAATTGCTCCACTAAGGTATACACTGCCTTCAGTTTAATCACAGGGTCTTGGCTCAGATTCTTGCTTCATGGGCCTGTACATATTTTGTACACAAAGAGTCTGCTGGCGGCTTATATTCCGGATCAGTAAAAAGTACACAAGATCAAAAACATATGGCTTACTAAAGGCCACCATTTGAGACACCCGGCCCTTTAAACCGGTCAGCTCCGTTGAAAACTCTTCAAGGGCTGCTTCGTCCTTCTCGGCGCGTTATGTCAAAAGTGTTTCTTCATCCGCCCAGGTTTTCTTCTTGGCAATAAAGCTGGTTTTTAATTTTTCCGTCTCAGAGAGACTTACTTGCAATTTGGAGTTAGCAGACTTGATTTCTGCCTCCTGATCCGCCAGCCGGGTCCTTGCATCAGTCAATTGCGAGCTCAGTTCAGATAAGGCATTCTGCAAAAAACGTACCCATATGAGTGAAGATTTCAATTAAGGTTCAAAAGTCAAGATTCAAGTCTCAAGTACTTTATAAAACCACTTGACACTTGGGGGCTAATGTATGCCAAACAATTTCTTATGACTCTAAAGACATACTTTAAGTCACAAGTACTTTACAAAGTAACAGTTGTTCGCACACGAACACGTCACTATGTACCCTCGACGCCGGGGGTGATGCACCGCAGCTCGCGTCGAAGGAGATCTGACTGGCAGCGCGATACGCATGACAGCCGACAGATGCTTTTGTAGACCCGAAGCCCCATTTGCCCGGGAGGGACCCCGTCAGGGCTCGCGGCGGCTATGGGCTGCTCCAAGTCGATTGGCTCGCCCCTAGAGCCTCGTGGATCCGCAGCCCTCCTGCATGAAGAACTAGCGAAGAACGAGAAGAAAGATACAAAGGAGAGATAAAAAGTAGATGAACACGAAAAAGTAGTAGATGTGTTTGTTCGATTGGTGTTGTTCAATCGGCCGTCACCCCTTAGGTATATAAGAGGCGGCTGGACTTCCCGTGCAAGAAAAAGGCCTGGATTCACGTCCAAAACCCTAGTCAAATTCGGATTGGTTTTATCCGAACTTTCCAAAACTGTTCGGTTTAAACTGGCTGCACTTTGCGGGTCATTTTTGTGGTGGTAAATGACTTCGGATGGAAACGAGTCCAAAAGCATTCTTGACTGTTTCGACAAGACGAACAACTTTCATCTTGAACGTTTTTTCATTAGAGGTTATCTTGAAGGACAAATCGCTCGCGCAAAACAGCTAATTATTCACGCAGCTCATCAGACATACCCACGTATGTGTCTCGTTCCGGGCGTCATATTTTGCTCACTGGAGGGTCACGCTGTGCGGGCTCTAACTTTTGTATACAACCTCGGATTGGGACGATCTTTATATTAAAATCGATCGTTTCGACGAGACGCACAACTTCCATGTAGAACATTTTTCCATCCGAGATCATCTGAATAACCTTTTGAGCCCATCTTCAACTTCTTGTCCGATTGATTATCACAGCCTCCAACCCGGCAAGTTTTCCATCCGAGTAAGCTTTCCACACCGGCAATGTTTCTACCTGGAAAGCTTTCACACCGGCAAGGTTTCACTCCGGCAAGGTTTGTACTCTGGCAAGGGTTCCTCCCTGACAAGGTTTCTCCCCCGGCAAGATTTCACACCGGCAGGCTTCCACACCGGCGATCTTTCTGTGCCGGCAAGCTTTCCACGCCGGCAAGCCTTCACACCGGCAAGCTTTCACACCGGCAAGATTTTATCCCGGCAAGGTTTTCGCCCCGGCATGCTGCTTTATGATCGTGCCACTTTTGAGCGTCAACAACAGTACTTGGCACTTGGGGGCTAATGTATGTTATTCAGCAAGTTTCTCAAGGATAAGCCGGATTACAAAGTTCTTTGGATACGATACAAGAAATTTATGAAAATTTAAAGTACTGGCTCATTTATGATCAAATGAACCATCCCTTAGAGACTACAGGTGAAGCTTCCCTCTATTTTATTGAACACAAGAAAAGTTTCAAAGGTAAAAATCTTAGCCTATATCATAAAGTCTACAGATCATTCCAGTTCTCTCATAATCCGAAGACTTGGGGGCTGGCGGAATATAAATAAGCCGGGAGAACATACCTCGTATTTCAGCTGCAACTGTTTGACCATTTCGATCTCTGAGTCACGGCTGGAGTGCACATGGCTGAGATAGCCGGATAAAATGTCGTTGGCATTCAGATGGTCATAATGTGAAACATCAAAGCGTACTTTCTGTCTCTCCAATGCCTCTTGTTTCGCCGTGTGACGAGCCAACACGGTGGGATTTCCTGGCTCAACGAAGCGGCTCCTGATGATCAAAATGTCTTGTGTAGACGGTGATGGTGGGTTGGCCGAGCTTGATGATCCAGTTGCGGAAGGATTCACGATGGTATCATCAACCGACAGCTCAGGAGGATTTGCTTCTGCATTGACAGGCAGGTTTTCTGAAGTTTCAATCGATGGAGGAGAAGGTGGTCTTGCCGGTTCAGGTGCAATGACTGGCGGGTCTTCCACCGGCTTAGTTACTTTGGCCTTCTTAGACTTAGCTTGACCACTAAGAGAAATATTATAGGACTGTCAGTATAAGGATACAGTTTGAAAAACACGGAGGAAAGATGATTTTTTCCTTACCCAGGGGCAGTCTTGAAGGCCGGAAACTGGGTCTGAGACGAGTCACCAGAAGAGCGAGATACCTCCTCTAAAAATAATACAAAGTAAGTAATGCAAGGGAGGAGATCCATTAACATAAAGTCAAAGACAAAGAAATAAACCTCATTCTGGCGTTTATGAGGAGTTCGTTGAAGAACAACAGCCGGTTCGTCTTCGGTCCGGGCTTGACGACAGCTCTCATGTTGCTTCTTTTTCAAAAGAAAGTGAGGGTCCAGATAAGCCAAAGGGTGTGAAAACCTTACTTTCTGGGTTACGCCTCGAAGTTTCCGTCTTGGCAAATGGGCTAAGTCGGAGGAAATAGTTACCTCTTCTTCCACAGCCTGACTGGCCCCAGTGTCATCCTAGTAATGATCAGTGTTAATAAGATTATTAAAAAGTTGGCCAAGGGAGTCAAGGGCTACCTCCGACTCAGAAGTATCGTCAAGCTTCATCAAATCTTCAGCAGTGCTCTTGTTCTTCTTTTTCGACCTCCGGGTCGTTTTCTTGGCGTTTATGGCGGCGACTCTCGCTTTCTTGGCAGCTTCGTGGTCATATTTAACTTTCCAGAAATCAGATTTGTCCTGCAGACAGGTAAAAACAAGACGAAAGGTCAGGCAAGTATTAAACAATACGGCTGGGAAAAATACAAAGGAGAGAGATCAGTGTCCTTTACTTCTGGCACCGGGTTAAGCTTGCAAAAGGGGTTTAACCCGACGATACTGCAGTCTTCGTATTTTCCGCTCACCAGAAGGGTTGACATTGAAACAATATATTCTTCCGTTAATCGAACGGAGCTGTGACGAAGAGAGTCATCTGGGCCTCCACCATACTCGTACATCAATTTTGATCGACGACTTAGAGGGATAACCTACCAGGAGATCCAGCAGCGGGTCAGATCAACTCTAGTTAAGCCGTTCCCTAATAAGGCGTTAATCCTTTTTATTGATGGAATCAGCTTCTTGCGTTCGGCAGTAGTAAGTTTGTCAGGGAGCACGAATTTGGAGTCAAGACGCTCGATGCGATAACCCGACAGTGGCTTCTCATCTGCTGGTGAAGTGTCTTGACAATAGAACCAAGTTTGATTCCAGTCTTTTGGATGACTCATCAAGACTATGAGGGGGAAGACAGCGCCCTGCCGACGCTGAATTGAGATGCCTCCAAGCTCCAAACTAGGGCCGTTGGTGCACTCTTTTTGCCGGTTCAGATAAAAATATTCTCTAAACAGTTCCACGGTTGACTCTTCCTGGAGGTACACTTCAAAGAGCACTTGGAAGTTGCAGATATTAGATATGGAATTGGGCCCGATATCTTGAGGGTGGAGTTGAAAAAGTGGAGGAGATCTCTCAAGAACTTTGAGCCGGGCGGTGAAAAGCCACGGTTCATATGGTCAGTAAAAACAATCACTTCACCATCTCTTGGATTGGGCCGTTCTTCGTCCAGGCCAGGGGCACGGTAAGACATGACGTCTTTTCCTGGCAAAAATCCTATGGAAAAGAACTCCTTCAAATGTTCCTCACTTACAGTTGAGGGAACCCAGTTGCAGATGGTCGGCGCTTTGGACGGCATGATGTTCCAAAACGAACTGAAAGAAAGGCAACATGCCGGTTCAATTCAATGGTGAAACTAACAGTTAAATAATGATGGTGCAAATAGGTTATGGCAACTTAAGCAAGGGCTAATGTCATATAAGGGAAAAGTAAGCCGGCGTCGTAAGCCGCCACGACTATAGACATTTGAATGAAATTCAAAGACAGAATTGGCTAAGTGTTGAAGCAAACAAGTTTCCTAATTTCTTGATATTATTCTGGATCAAAGGGTCGTTCAAAATGGAAAATATCCTAGAACTAAAAATCTAGTTCAGACGAGTTCATGGGGTCTAATGAGGCCTTTGAACCAGAGAAAGGGATTTTGTTGGTATCGAGAATGGGCACAAAACAACTACCGCATGAACACATGTTCTCTTTGGATCAAGAAGAAGTCGTAGTAGAAGAACTACAAGGGAACCGTGATGAACTGTGAAGAACACGCAGAAACCCTAATGCGGATCTGAGGAGCAGGAAGGTGAGAACTTACAACCATGGATCTTCTGCGGAGGTCGCCGCCGTTCTCTGGACCGATTCGGGTTGATGCAGCGGCCGAGGTCGATGGAGACGGAGGTGAAGCGTGACGGCGGTGAAGCTCGAGTAGCAGGAGGGTTGCTAAAGGAAGAAGACGGAGAGAGATAGAAGAATGAGGAAGGCCGGGGCGTGCCTATTTATAAGGGAAAAGGTGATCGGACGAGTGCGAAAATCAAGGAAGAGCCGAATAATGGTTATCTAACTAGATGGACGCCTCGATCCTCGGAAGGCATTAAAGATGAAGATCCGTTGGGAGATGACGTCATAAAAGATTTTTGCATTTTCAAGAGATGACGTCATGGCGGGTTACAAAAACTTCTGCGAGGATAAGAAGATGGATTTTGTCTAAGTGTTGAAGATTGACAAAGAACAAAGTTCAAAGTCAACCTGGGGCCTAATGTCGGGGATATAGCTCTTAGTTATGACCTGCCCAGGAGGGGCCGGGTCAGCCCCAATGGGGGGTTACAAAGGAAGCCCAGTAAACATTAAGATGATAGTTTATCAAATCTTATAGAAGGCCTAAAAGGCCTAGAGGTGGCTTAAGGCCCACTATTGTAAACCGTTGTATGTAAGGAAAGACTTGTAAAGAAAGGCATGTAAAAGAAGTCACCGAGCCGGACACGATTTATGAGCCGGCCGGGACTCTTTAGGCCACCAGGTGTAAACCTATGTATATAAGGGGACGACCCGGTGGCGGCTTAGGGCAAGAAACAAGAGATCGATAACCAAGCCGACGAGTTAGCCTCTTGGTGATCGAAACCCCAACAATACCAAACACAACTAGACGTAGGCTTTTACCTTCATCGTAAGGGGCCGAATTAGTATAAAACCTCTCGTGTCCTTTGTCCTGATTAACCCCTTTAAGCTTCCTAGTTGCGATGGCCCTACGACTAAGTCCTTCCACTAGGACATCTACTGTGACAATTCCACGACAGGTACCTTTTGGTTGGGTGCTCGAGTTCGTATTCCTCGTCTGCCAGGACCTCGGTCCTTCTATCTGCTAGCAGATCTTGTTCATCTTGAAGTTGTTGCTGCTTTTTCTTCAGGCTTTTTGTTGTGGCTATAAGCCGGCGCTTGAAGCGCTCCTCCTCGAGGGGATCCTCAGGCATGATGAATTCTTCGTCGCCGAGGCTCACCTCGTCTTCGGAGAGGGGCATGTAGTTTTCATCCTCTGATTCTCCGTCTATCGCCTGTTCCTTAGGGTTGGCTTGCCCATCCTCCCACTCGAAGCCTGGCTGGAGGAGATTGTCTTCGTCTTCGGCACTATCTGCAGCGTTATTGTCTCTTGTGCCGGTATCACTACTTTTGCTATGGCGGGGCTTAGAGCGGTGCCGATGATGTCGGTGCTTAGATTGCTTCTCGATGGGATTATCCTTCGTTGCCTTATTGCCATCGCTTTCTTTGGGGGTGTCCACCATATATATATATATATATATATATATATATATATATATATATATATATATATCATATGATAAGGTGGTTGTCCAACGCCCTGTGGGGCGGTGGTTCCTGTTCTTCTCCTGCATCGTCGTCCATACTGTCGATGTCTTCGGAGCCAAAATCAAGCATGTCGGTTAAGTCATCGACAATGGCTATTAAGTGGGTGGTGGGTGGGGAACGAATTTCGTCATCCGCTTCCCACTCAAGCCAGACATAGTTCGGCCAAGGGTCTCCTGACAAAGAGAGAGACCTCAATGAATTTAGCACGTCGCCCAAGGGCGAGTGCTGAAACATATCCGCGGAGGTAAACTCCATGATCGGTGCCCAATCAGACTCGATAGGCACGGATGCAAGCGGATCGGAGCCTGTGGCCGGGGATGAATCCAAGCGTCCAATGAAACAGGTCTCATAGGAGGTGAAGTTAGTATTCGGCTCTATCGCTGCTGAGTGTGCGGCCTCCGTGGCGGGGTCCATCCACCCGTCGTCGGATGGCACGATCTGCTCCGGATTGAGGGCCGGAGTAGCCGCAGGTGTGATCTCCCAAACACCTTCTGACAGCACGGCTAAGTCATGCTCGTCGTGACTGTGCGGCGCACCTGACATGGGCTCGAATCCGTCGAAGATCAAGTCTCCGCGGATGTCGGCAGTATAGTTCAAGCTTCCAAACCTGACCTGATGGACAGGGGCGTAGCTCTCGATCTTCTCCAGATGGCCAAGCGAGTTGGCCCGCAGTACGAAGCCTCTGAATACGAAGATCTGTCCGGGGAGAAAAACCTCACCCTGGATCGTGTCGTTGCCGATGATCGAAGGAGCCATCAATCCTTTATTGTGACGGCACAGTGGAACTCTCAATGAAAGCACCAATGTTGGTGTCAAAACCGGCGGATCTCGGGTAGGGGGTCCCGAACTGTGCGTCTAAGGCTGATGGTAACAGGAGGCGCGGGACACAATGTTTACCCAGGTTCCGGCCCTCTCGATGGAGGTAATACCCTACTTCCAGCTTGATTGATCTTGATGATATGAGTATTACAAGAGTTGATCTACCACGAGATCGTAGAGGCTAAACCCTAGAAGCTAGCCTATGATTATGATTGTTGTTGTCCTACAGACTAAACCCTCCGGTCTATATAGACACCGGAGGGGGCTAGGGTTACACAGAGTCGGTTACAGAGAAGGAGATCTACATATCCCAATCTCCAAGCTTTCCTTCCACGCAAAGGAGAGTCCCACCCGAACACGGGACGAAGCCTTCAATCTTGTATCTTCATATCCAACAGTCCGGCCAAAGTATATAGTCCGGCTATCCGAGGACACCCTAATCCAGGAATCCCTCACTTAGTGTTCATGATTTGTAGAGCTTCATGTGTGCTTTATGGTCATAGGCTTTGTTGTTATGTTAGAGTGTTGTAGCATAACTTCTTGTTGCATTCTAAGTGCTATGATGCTGTTAATCGCAGATTTGCATCATTCTTCTGTTACTTGTCATTTGCAAATCATGCATCCATTTCCGGTGATCCTTATATCGATTTCGACCGAAGTCACCTCATCTTTCCAGCAGCATACTTGTTTTGACAAGTTGATGCCTTGATCATCCTTTCCCTTATGGAGTACCCATATGCATTGCACATCATATCTTGCATTTCATGTCATGTCTTGCATCATGTTGCCTGTGCATTGCATCGTGATTGATTGTTGTTCCATTGCTTGTGTTCTTGATTTGGGTAGAGCCGGGAGACGAGTACATGAATGAGGAACCTGTTGAGTACGCTAACGAGGATCAAGCTTTTGACAACTCAGAGAACTTTGTAGGCAAGATGACCATACCCTCGATATCACTTCTATCTTTGCTTGCTAGTTGTGCGTTCTATCGCAATGTCGTGCTACCTACCACTTGTTATATCATATCTCCCATATTGCCATGTCAAGCCTCTAACACACCTTCCTAGCAAACCGTTGTTTGGCAAAGTTACCGCTTTTGCTCAGCCCCTCTTATAGTGTTGTTAGTTGCAGGTGAAGTTGAAGTTTTGCTCCATGTTGGAACATGGATATGTTGGGATATCACATTATCATCTCTTATTTAATATTGCATATATATACTTGGTAAAGGGTGGAAGGCTCGGCCTTATTCCTGGTGTTTTGTTCCACTCTTATCGTCTTAGTTTCCGTCATACCGGTGTTATGTTCCTTGATTTTGCATTCCTTATGCGGTTGGGGTTATTGGACACCCTTGACAGTTCACCTTGAATAAAACTCCTCCAACAAGGCCCAACCTTGGTTTAACATTTGCCTAACAACCTATAACTTTCCCTTGGGTTCTGCAGACCTGAGGGTCATCTTTATTTTAACCCCCCAGGCCAGTGCTCCTTTGAGTGTTGGTCCGAAACAGGTAGCCTACGGGGCCACCTCGGGGAAACTTGAGGGCTGGTTTTACTCGTAGCTTGTCTCATCCGGTGTGCCCTGAGAACGAGATACGTGCGACTCCTATCGGGATTTGTCAGCACATCAGGCGGTCTTGGTGGTCTTGTTTTACCATTGTCAAAATGTCTTGTAACCGGGATTCCAAGACTGATCGGGTCTTTCTGAGAGAAGGAATATCCTTCGTTGATTGTGAGAGCTTGTGATGGGCTAAGTTTGGACACCCCTGGAGGGTATAAAATTTCGAGAGCCGTGCCCGCGGTTATGTGGCAGATGGGAATTTGTTAATATCTGGTTGTAGAGAAACTAAAATGAATCAACCGCGTGTGTAGCCGTGATGGTCTCTTTTCGGCGGAGTCCGGGCAGTGAACACGGTTTTTGGGTTATGTTTGAACATAAGTAGTTTCAGGATCACTTCTTGATCACTTGTAGCTTCATGACCGATGCGTAACTTCTCATCTTACACTTATTTGCGTATGTTAGCCACCATATTTGCTTAGCGCTTGCTGCAGCTCCACCTCATTACCATATCCTTCCCATATGCTTAAATAGTCTTGATCTCACGGGTGTGAGATTGTTGAGTCCTTGTGACTCACGGATACTTCCAAAACAGTTGCAGGTGCCGATGATACCAGTGCAGATGATGCTACCGAACTCAAGTGGGAGTTCGACGAGGACCTTGGTCATTACTATGTGTCGTTTCCTGATGATCAGTAGTGGAGCCCAGTTGGGACGATTGGGGATCTAGCATTTGGGTTTTATCTTCCATTTCATTTGGTTATCCGTAGTCGGGCTATGATTGTACTATGATGTTATATGAATTATTTATGTATTCTATGATGTGGCGAGTGTAAGCCTACTCTATTTATCCCTGTCTCATTCATTCCATGGGATGTTTGTGAAGATGACCCTTCTTGCGACAAAACCACTATGCGGTTATGTCTCTAAGTCGTGCCTCGACACGTGGGAACTATAGCCGCATCGTGGGCATTACAAATAGAGATTTAGATAGAAAAGATAAGTAAAAGGCAAAATAAAGTAAATATAATTAAATTGCAGCAAGGTATTTTTGGGTTTTTGGTTTTATAGATCTGAAAATATATGATGGAAAATATACCCGAGGGCCATAGGTTTCACTAGAGGCTTCTCTCTTGAAGAAAGCATACAGTGGGTAAACAAATTACTATAGAGCAATTGATAGAAAAGTGCAAAGTTATGACGATATCTAAGGCAATGATCATGAATATAGGCATCACGTCTGTGGAAAGTAGACCAACTCCTACTTGCATCTACTACTATTACTCCACACATCGACCGACTCCTGCCTACATCTAGAGTATTATGTTCATAACAATAGAGTAACACCTTAAGCAAGATGACATGATGTAGAGGCATAAACTCAAGCAATATGATATAAACCCCTTCTTTTTATCCTTAATGGCAACAATACAAACATGCCTCACTACCCCTACTATCACTGGGTGAGGACACCGCAAGATTGAACCCATCACAAAGCTCCTCTCCATTGCAAGAAAGACCAATCTAGTTGGCCAAGCCAAATTGATAGATCAGAGAGAAATACAAAGCTATCTTAATCATCCATAAAAGACTTCTGAAAAGACTCAAATAATATTCATAGATAATCTGATCATAAATCCACAATTCATTAGATCTCAACAAACGCATCGTAAAAGAAGATTACATTGAATAGAACTCCAAGAACATCGAGGAGAACATTGTATAAGATCAAAGAGAGACAAGAAGCCATCTAGCTACTAGCTATGGACCCTTAGGTCCATGGTAAACTACTGAAACATCATCAGAAGGGAAACATGGTTTGTGTTGAGGCCCTCCGTGATCGAATCCCCCTCCGGTTGAATGCCGGAAAAGGCCCCAACATGGTATCTCACGATAACAGAAGCTTGGGGCGGTGAAAAAGTATTTTTGGTGTGCCATCTGACGTAAGGAGAATATTTGGGAATTTGTAGTATTGGAGTTAGGGATAGGAGAGCCATGAGGGGCCCACAAGCCTAGTGGCGCGCCCCCCTGGGGCGTGCCCCTAGGGCTTGTGGCCTCCTCTTGGGTCTTTTGGCCTCCTCCCGAAGCTTCCTAGGTGTCTTGTTATCCAAGAAAAATCGTCAAAACGTTTCGTTCCGTTTTCTATTGATTTTCTATAAAAGAAAAAAACAAGGAAAAACAGCAACTGGCACTAGGCACTAGATTAATAGGTTAGTCCCAAAAATAATATAAAATAACATATTAATGCATATAAAACATCCAAAACATATAATATAATAGCATGGAACGATAAAAAATTATAGATATATTGGAGACGTATCAAGCGTCCCCAAGCTTAAGTCATGCTCGCCCTCGAGTAGGTAAATGATTAAAACATAATTTTTGATGTGTAATGCTACCTAACATATTTATCAATGCAATTCTTCTTATTGTGGCATGAATTTTCAGATCCATAAGATTCAAAATAAAAGTTTAATATTGACATAAAAATAATAATACTTCAAGCGTACTAATAAAGCAATCATGTCTTCTCAAAATATCATGGCTAAAGAAAGTTATCCCTATAAAATCATAATGTCTTGTCATGCTCTATCTTCATCACACAAAGTATTTATCATGCACAACCCCGATGACAAGCCAAGCAATTGTTTCATACTTTTAATGTTCTCAAGCTTTTTCAACTTTCATGCAATACATGAGCGTGAGCCATGGATATAACACTATAGGTGGAATAGAATATAGTGGAGGTTGCGACGAGAAGACATAAGGGAGAAAGTACCACATCAACTAGGAAAATTAATGGACTACGGAGATGCCCATAAATTGATATCTATGCAAGTGAGTAGGGATTGCCATGCAACGGATGCACTAGATCTATAAGTGTATGAAAGCTCAAAAGAAAACTAAGTGGGTGTGCATCCAACTTGCTTGCTCACGAAGACCTAGGGAAATTTGAGGAAGCTCATCATTGGAATATGCAAGCCAAGTTCTATAATGAAAAATTGCCACTAGTATATGAAAGTGACATAATAGGAGACTCTCTAGCATGAAGAACGTGGTGCTATTTTTGAATCACAAGTGTGGAAAAGGATAGTAACATTGTCCCTTCTCTCTTTTTCTCTCATGTTTTCTCATTTCCTTTGTTTTTTGTTTTGGGCTCTTTGGTCTCTTTATTTTATTTTTATTGACTCTTTGGCCTCTTTTTTATTTTAAGTCCGGAGCCTCATCTCGACTTGTGGGAGAATCATAGCCTCCATCATCCTTTCCTCACATGGGACATTGCTCCAATAATGATGATCATCACACTTTTATTTTCTTACAACTCAAAGAATTACAACTCGATACTAGAAAAAAGATATGACTCCATATGAATGCCTCCAGCGGTGTACTAGGATGTGCGATGATGTCGCGGGAAACCACGGCCACCTATGGGGTCGGGAGGTCCCTTGCTGGTTAGGCAGGGGGGCGACGTGTTGCACAAAGAGCGGACCAGCGTGGGGCAGTGCGACAGAGATCACACATGCAATTTACCCATGTTCGGGCCACCGTGAGGTGTAAAACCCTACTCCTGCTTTGATGGATTGATGGTTGAAAAGATGGTATTGGTGCGCAGTACACTTGCCTGGTAGGGGTTGCCTCAAGCAGCAGTGGCTACGTGCGTATGGGGGGTGTGAGTTATCCAATATTCTAACCCTTTCTACTGTTTCCATGGGCCTCCTTTTATAGATCAAGGGGTAACCACAGTGGCAAAGTAGTCATTATGCATTGATAAGATAGCAAACAGTGCTATCATACCTAACTCCGCGGGCTGACAGGGCGCATTAAATGCACCGCTTAACGTCACATCGTTGGTTTCCCGGAAAGGCTTGCCGGGCTATCTTGCCAGCTCCATGCCTGCTCGCTCGACACGTTGCAGGACGGGTGTCATCTGTGGGTTTCTCCTGTAGGAAATGGCTGCCATGTGGCGAATGGTACCACTTAATCACTTGGCGGCTTGACACCTCACTGATTGGCGACGTGGGTTGTGTTGGAGCGGTTGGTGAGGTAGTTTTGCCTCCGTGAGCCCTGGCATGCCCTGTCGGGGCACCTTGGTCGTCTGCTTTTCGGGGTGGCCTCGCCCCTTGCTGGGCTCGTGTCACACCCTCGATGCGACTATAGCTCCCACGTGTCGAGGCACGACTTAGAGACATAATCGCATTGAAGGCATATGTCGCAAGTTAGGCGATCTTCACTACATCCCATGTAATATGAATAATAAGGGGAGATAACATAGTTGGCTTACACTCGCCACGTCAATCAAGTACATAAATAGCATTACAACATTCAAACACTCATGGCCCGACTACGGCACCAAAATAAAAGACAACCCAACATGCGACACGGTCCCGATCACCCCAACTAGGCACCACTACTGATCGTCAGGAAAAGAAACATAGTAACATTGAGAGTCCTCGTCGAACTCCCACTTGAGCTCGAGCGCGTCACCTGGAGCGGAATCATCAGGCCCTGCATCTGGGGTAATAGTAATCTGTGAGCCACAGGGACTCAACAATCTCGCACCCTCGCGATCAAGACTATTTAAGCTCAATAGGTAAGGTAATGTGAAAATATGTGGAGCTGCGCAAGCGACTGGCATATGTGGTGGCTAACCTGTTCGCAAAAGAGAGCGAGAAGAGGAGGCAAAGCGCGAGCGAGAATCTAGAGAACAACCTGCGCAAGCATTACTCCAACACCGTGTCCACTTCCCGGACTCCGCCGAGAAGAGACCATCATGGTAACTCACACTGCTGATTCATTTTAATTAAGTTAAGGTTCAAGTTATCTACAACCGAACATTAACAAATTCCCATCTGCCCATAACCGCGGGCACGGCTTTCGAAAGTTCAAATCCCTGCAGGGGAGTCCCAACTTAGCCCATGACAAGCTCTCATGGTCAACGAAGGAATAGACCTCCTCCCGAGACGTTCCGATCAGACTCGGTACCTCGGTTCTTCAAGACACTTCGACAGGTTAAAATAAGACCAGCAACACCGCCCGAATGTGCCGACAAATCCCGATAGGAGCTGCACATATCTCTTTCTCAGGGCACACTCAGATTGTCTTAGGTACGGGTAGGCCAGCCCAGAGTTGCCCCTGGTGGCCACCGGCAGCTGACTAGGTGGACCAACACTCAGAGGAGCACTGGCCCGGGGGGGGGGATTTAAAATAAGATGACCCTCGGGCTCCGGAAACCCAAGGGAAAAGAGGCTAGGTGGCAAATGGTAAAACCAAGGTTGGGCATTGCTGGAAAAGCTTTAATCAAGGCGAACTATCAAGGGGTTCCCATTATAACCCAACCGCGTAAGGAACGCAAAATCCGGGAACATAACACCGATATGACGGAAACTAGGGCGGCAAGAGTGGAACAAAACACTAGGCGAGAGGCCGAGCCTTCCACCCTTTACCAAGTATATAGATGCATTAAGATAACATGGCAATATAATGATATCCCAACAAGTAAATAATGTTCCAACAAGGAACGGTCTCCAATCTTCACCTGCAACTAGCAACGCTATAAGAGGGGCTGAGCAAAGCAGTAACATAGCCAATCAACGGTTTGCTAGGACATGGTGGGTTAGAGGTTTGACATGGCAATTTGGGAGGCTTGAAAGCAAGTGGTAGGCATCGTAGCATTGGCATAGCAAAAGAGCGAGCATCTAGCATAGCAAAGATAATAGTGATTTCGAGGGTATGATCATCTTGCCTGCAAAGTTGTCAGAGTTGACTGGATCCTTGAAAGCAAACTCAACGGGCTCCTCGTTAGCGAACTCGTCTCCCGGCTCTACCCAAACAAGACAAACAAACAAACGGAACACAATCAACCACGTGCAAAGCTCAAACAATATGATGCAAAGATGGTATGCTATGCGGGATGCAATGCGGGATGCATATGCAAGATTTGACAAGGGATGGATGAACCTGGCCTCAACTTGGAAATCCAAGTGTGCCATTGGAAATATGAGATGAAATCGCTTGAAAACGATATAAAGAACGCCGGAATCGGAGTTACGGTTTGGAAATGGCAAGCGATTCAAATATGACCACGGTCTGCGATTTACAGCAAGTAGCCATTTAAATGCAATGAGATGAACATGCTACAACACTCAAACATGACAACAAAATACATGGCAGGGATGCATTCAAGATGCTTAACAAAAGTCTAGCACTGAGCTACGGCCAAATCATCCATTAACAGGTTCAAACAAGCATGGCAAAAATGCATATGGTAAACAGATTTCAGACTTAGTGAAATTAACACTTGTCTGAAATCTCAGATCAGGTAGCACTCTTTGGAGCAACAAAACTACATGCTACAGGACCTGAACATGGCAAAGTAAAACATGGCATGGAGCTACTCAAAAAGCTTAACAAAAGTCCCTTAGTGACCTTGAGCCAAAAGGGATCAGAAAACATATTAGCAAGCATGTGAACATAGCAAAAGCATAATCAGTTTTCAGACTTAGTGAAAACTGGCACATGCTGAAACATATCTCAAGTAGGCATGTTTACGAGCTTGATGCACTCACTACGGAGCAAGTCAGGAAAAGCTAAGCATACATCTATCAAGAACACACAAAGTGCAAGCTAGGCATGGCAAGAACAATAGCATAGCATGCATGGATCAACTACAACATCATCAGCAAAATTGCTAACAAGTAGACAATCTGCCCGGAATCACGAAGTAGCAAAAGTAGAGCTCGATTGACTCAAGCTAGGGTCCTCCATAATTGCAAACAAAGACATGGATGGATAGAGCACTACAATATTAATAAAACACCCTTACTGATCATCCTCAAAAGAGGCACGAATCACTAGGAAACAACATGAACATATGGCAACATGAGATAAACAGGTCAAGGACTTAGTGGAAATGCTAAGTCCCTGAAAACAGAATTACCAAGTGCCTCACTTTGCAAGCTTGTACTAGTCACCACACCCATCACAAATATACATGGGTTGCACCTCTGGAAATATGGCAAACCCTTAACAAAACATATGTAGAGCACCCGGGCATATCATGCACACAATAATCATGGCAAAAATGACAAATATCTAAATGGAGCAGCAGATCTGACAATTATCTCAAGTAGCACTCTTCCAACAGCATTTCGGGCATCAAGATGAACTCAAATGAAAATGATGCAATGGAATGAAATGATGTAGACTCTGAGGCGAACATTTTGATATGCTATATGCCCAAAATGGAGTTACGGATCAGGAGTTGACGATGCCATGAACAGGAGCATATGGATCTGGGAAAACGGGGACTTAGGAAAAAATATACCCTCTGAAAACAGATCTAGGGTTTTGCACGGAAACCGAGGTCGTGGTGGATCTGAGCTCACCGGAATGTAGACGCCGGAGGGGGGGTCGCCGGAGTGGCGCGGAAGCCGAGGGGGGTCGCCGGACGGCGGCGGGTGGCGCGGCGCCGGCAAGAGGCGAGGTGGCGGCGCGGCGTCTCGCGGCACCAGCCGGCGAGGTCGCCGGAGCGGTGGCTGAGGTGGCCCGGTGACGAGGTGGTAGCCGGCGTGGGTCGGCGCCGGATACGGGTGGAGGCGGCGGCGCGGCGAGGGGCATCGGGGAGGAGAAGGGCGCGGGCGGCGGCGGCTCCTCTGGGCCGCGGGGGCTCGCGGCGGGCCGCGCGGGCCGGCGTGGCTGCGGGAGGCGGCGCGCCATGTGGCGTCCCCCGGTTGGCTGCGGGCGGCGGCGGCGATGTGTCCGATTTAGGCGGCGGACATGTCCGTCGGCGGCGGGGCGATTTTAGGGTTTCGGGGGAGAAGGAGATCCGGATTTCGGAGGGGGGGGGTTCTATTTATAGCCATAGAGGGAGCTAGGAGAGTCCAAATGAGGTGCGGTTTTCGGCCACGCGATCGTGATCGAACGCTCTAGATGATGGAGAAGGTTTAGGTGGGTTTTGGGCCAAATTGAAGGGTGTTGGGCTGCAACACACACGAGGCCTTTTCGGTCCCTCGATTAACCGTTGGAGTATCAAACGAAGTCCAAATGGTACGAAACTTGACAGGCGTCTACCGGTAGTAAACCAAGGCCGCTTGGGCAAGTCTCGGTCCAATCCGGAAATGTTTAATCCCCACACACGAAAGAAAGGTAGAAATGACCACCGGAGGAGAACGAAGCGCCGGAATGCAAAACGGACAACGGGGAAAATGCTCGAATGCATGAGATGAACACGTATGCAAATGCAATGCACATGATGACATGATATGAGATGCATGACAACGATAACAACACTCGGAGACAAAGACCCGAACCCGAGAAAATAAAATAACTTAAGGCCGGAAACGGCAAGAGTTGCATTACAAATTGGGTAAGTCATATCCGGGGTGTTACAACACTCCACCACTATGAAAGGATCTCGTCCCGAGATCTAGGACTGAAAGAACGCCGGGTACTCAGAGCGGAGGTGATCCTCGCATTCCCAGGTAGATTCACGGTCAGAATGGTGTGACCACTTGACTTTGAGAAATTTGATTGACTTGTTGCAAGTCTTGCGTTCAGTCTCTTCAAGAATAGCAATTGGGTGATCACGATAAGAGAGACCTTCTTGGAGCTCAATGTCCTCGAAGTTGACGGTGCGGTCGGGAGTCTTGAAGTACTTTCGGAGCTGAGAGACATGGAACACATCATGAACATTTGCAAAGTTTGAAGGAAGCTCGAGTTGATAGGCAAGGTCGCCTATCTTGCTGACAATCTTGAAAGGTCCCACGTATCTGGGGGCAAGCTTCCCTTTGATACCGAAGCAGCGAGTACCTTTCATAGGAGAGACGCGGAGGTAAACATGATCTCCGATCTCGAAAGCCAAATCACGGTGCTTACTATCATAGTAGCTCTTCTGGCGGGATTGGGCTGCTTTGAGGTTATCACGAATGACTTTGCACATTTCCTCTGCCTCTATGATTAAGTCATTTCCCAAAAGCCGACGTTCACCGGTTTCAGACTAGTTGAGAGGGGTACGGCACTTCCTACCATATAGAATTTCAAATGGGGCCTTGCCCGAACTTGCTTGAAAACTGTTGTTGTAGGAGAATTCAGCATAAGGAAGACAATCCTCCCACTTCATGCCGAAGGAGATCACACAAGCCCTGAGCATATCTTCCAGAATCTGGTTGACACGCTCGACTTGACCGCTAGTTTGAGGATGGAAAGCTGTGCTGAAGCGGATGTTAGTGCCCATGGCCTTCTGAAAAGAATCCCAAAACTTGGAGGTAAAGATGCTGCCACGGCCTGAAGAGATCACTTGAGGAATACCGTGCAGAGAGACAATACGTGAGGTATGGAGTTCCGCCAATTGATCTGCAGTGATCGACTCTTTGATAGGCAGAAAGTGAGCCACTTTAGTGAGTTTGTCGATGACAACGAATATAGCATCATTGCCACACTTGGACTTTGGAAACCCAGTCACGAAGTCCATCTCAATGTGGTCAAACTTCCATTCTGGAATGGCAAGAGGTTGGAGGAGACCTGCTGGCCTTTTATGTTCTGCCTTCACTCTTCTGCAGACATCACATTCATTCACGAACTGAGCAATCTCGCGCTTCATTCGAGTCCACCAATAAGCCTGCTTGAGGTCCTGATACATCTTCGTGCTCCCAGGGTGGATGGAGAGGAGAGAATTGTGAGCCTCGTTCATGATCACTTTACGAAGTTCACCTTTGGGCACGACAATATGATCCTCGAAGAAGAGAGTATCCTTGTCATCAAGGCGGTAGCACTTGTACTTGGGTTGACTCTTGGCAATCCCAATCTTCACCTTTTTCACCATAGCATCAAGAAGCTGGGCTTGGCGAATCTGGTCTTCCAAGGTAGGAGAGACTTGAAGGTTGGCGAGGAAACCTTGAGGAACAACTTGCAGATTAAGTTTGCGGAAAGCTTCACAAAGCTCGGGTTGATAAGGCTTGAGAATCAGACTATTGCAGTAAGCCTTCCTGCTCAATGCGTCAGCAATCACATTGGCCTTGCCTGGAGTATACTCGATACTCGGATTATACTCTTGAATCATTTCGACCCATCGAGTTTGCCTGAGGTTGAGATTAGGCTGAGTGAAGATGTACTTGAGACTCTTGTGATCAGTGAAAATGTCCACTTTTCTTCCCAATAAGAGATGTCTCCAAGTCAAGAGAGCATGCACAACTGCTGCCAACTCGAGATCATGAGTGGGGTAGTTCTTCTCATTGGGCTTCAACTGGCGAGAGGTATAAGCAACAACTTTCTTCTCTTGCATCAACACTGCGCCAAGACCTTGGAGAGAGGCATCACAAAAGACCTCGTACGGCTTGGATTCATCAGGCGGAGTCAGAACTGGAGCAGTGATCAATTTCTCTTTCAAAGTGTTGAAAGCAATGTCACACTCCGGAGACCAAACGTACTTGACGTGCTTCTGGAGAAGATTTGAGAGAGGCTTCGCGATCTTAGAAAAGTTTTCAACGAATCTTCGACAGTAGCTTGCGAGACCGAGGAAGCTACGGAGTTGCTTCACGTTCTGAGGAGGTTCCCAATTCACAATTGCAGACACCTTCTCAGGATTCACCGCAATGCCCTTGGCAGAGATGATATGACCAAGATAAAGAACCTCATCGAGCCAAAATTCGCACTTGGAGAACTTGGCGTAGAACTGGTGTTCCCTGAGCTTATCGAGTACCAAACGCAAGTGCTTGGCATGATCTTCCTTGTTCTTCGAGAAAACCAGAATGTCGTCGAGATAGACCAAAACGAAGTCATTGGTGTAGGCGTTGAAGATGAAGTTCATCATGCGAGAGAACGTCGGAGGAGCGTTGACGAGGCCAAAAGACATGACAGTGTATTCATATGAACCATAGCTTGTCCTGAAAGCCGTCTTGGGAATATCTTGCTCACGGATTCGAATCTGATGATAACCCATACGGAGATCAAGCTTGGAGAATACTTGGGAACCTTTGAGTTGTTCGAACAGCTCGTTGATGTTGGGAAGTGGGTATTTGTTCTTGATGGTCTTCTTGTTCAATGGACGGTAATCAACACAAAGTCGGTCCGTTCCATCCTTCTTCTTCACAAAAAGAACACCACAACCCCATGGAGAAGAACTAGGCCGGATGAGACCCATTCTTTCTTGAATATCGAGTTGCTTCTTCAGCTCCTTCAACTCTTCAGGTCCGAGCTTGTAAGGACACTTGCACACAGGTTCCGTACCAGGCTCAAGATCAATAACAAATTCAACTGGCCGGTGCGGAGGCATTCCTGGAAGCTCTTCTAGAAAGACGTCTTGATATTCGCAAACGACTAGAATTTGCGAGATAGCATCCAGTTCACCTTTCTCATTGAGAGAAAATAGACGGATAGTATTGTCCCGAGCGGCAAAGACAATTACATCCTCAGACGAATGAGTCAATTGAATCTGCCAGGCTGCACAATCAAGATGTGCCTTGTGCTTAGACAGCCAATCCATCCCGAGAATAAGATCAATATCCGAGTCACCAAGAACCGTTGGAGAAGCCAGAAACTTGTAGTCACCCAAGGTGATAGTAACATCCGGAGCAATGGAGTTAGCATGCATGCGCCTACCGGGAGAGACAACTGCTAATGGACTAGGCAAAATTTGCAAAGCCAACCCATGCTTAGATGAAAATGGTCTCGAGATGAAACAATGTGATGCACCCGTGTCAAAAAGAACTTTTGCAGGAATATCATTAACAAGAAGGTTACCCATGATGACATCTGACAAGTCCTCTGCCTGAGCTGCGTTCATCAAGTTGACCTTGGCGTGCTTGGGGTTATGCTGGACCACAGCTGTACTTGCCGATCTGACAGGAGGAGGAGGAGGAAGACGCCTCTGGTTGAAGCACTTGTTGGCATAGTGACCCTTCTTTGGCACTTGTTGCACGTTACCTCTGAAAGCGGACGATGGTGCGAAGCACTCGATCTTGGAGCTTGAGACGAAGTCTTGTTCTGAAAGCCAGGGTTGGGTGGGTGGGAAGAACCACTGCCACCTTTGCTCTTCTGATACGACTGACGGAACGGAGGAGGAGGAAGCCAAAACTTCTGCTGCTTGGCCACTTGAGTAGAGGAAGAAGGAGTAGAATCTCTGACTCGCTTCTTGGAAGCATCACACCTCAGTTGAGCGGCCTCTTGCTTCAGTGCCATGTTGTAGAACTCATCGTACCTCAAGGGCTCAAAGAGAACAAGAGCTAGCTGGATTTCTTCTCTGAGACCACCGCTGAACTGGTATATCATGCTCTTCTCATCAGGAACGTCCTGCTTGGCAAAGCGGGCGAGCTTCTGGAACAACTTGTTGTAGTCATAGACAGACAAAGAGCCTTGCTTCAGGTTGCGGAATTCCTCACGCTTGCTTTCAACCACGCTCTGGGGATATGGTGAGCTCGGAAATCTTGGCGGAATTCATCCCAGGTAATCACACGTCCACCTCTGGAATCCTTGTACTGCTGGAACCATTCTGCAGCTTGATCTTTGAGTTGGAAGGAAGCGAGCTTGACAAAGTCCTCGGGCCTGATGTTACTGCACTCGAAATGCTTGCACAGATCCACGAGCCAATCGTTAGCATCGGTTGCCTCAACACAATTGCTGAAAGTCTTTGGCCCATTAGCAAGGAACTGGTTGAGTGTAGCAAAGTGATTCTGATTGTTGCCTTGGTTCCCTTGATTGCGCTCTTGAAGAATTTGCATGATCAACTTTGTGTTTGCATTGGTTGCGGCCATCACAGCTTGCCATGCCTCCGGAGGAGGTGGAGGTGGTGGCGGATCTTGATTCTAATTCTGATTGGTGCTCTTAGCGGGAGCCATCCTGAAGAGGTTGACCACCGTTAGCACATAGACAGATAAAATGAAGCTGAATCCAACGGAATGAAAATTGCAACATAAAGTCTTCACATCCGAACAAAATGAACGAATGCATTCCTCTTGAAATGGTCACATATCCATAAATTGAGAAGCCACGTAGAATTAGTAGAGAAATAAATCAACAAGGTACAGATCAAGAACGAATACTCGGTAAGAAATCCCAATCTCAAACCAAATATCCATGGAAGAAGAACTAGAGCTACGAGAATTCCCACCTATGAAACTCCCGAACCTTTCCGGTTATGCAATCAGGTGTTGGGGATACAGGGGAAGCATAATATCTCACCCAAATCTAGCAAATCCTACATCCAGCTGTATCCATCCTTCAACACATAACCAAGAAAAACTTCGGAAACCATCTACCTCAACCTTCCAAAAGCATCCGTTATACAAGTTATGGCGATACTCCCGAACTCCCGCCCCGGTACTGGGTGGCGTCGAGGTTATCTCACCAACGAAATGCATAAAAGAGATTTTCGATGTCGGCGTACTAAACTCAGGTATTCCAGAACTGCAACGATAAAATTATGACGACAACACCTCAGAGCTCAACTCCCCGGGACACTTCCACAAAACCCCTGACAGGAGGCACCAAGACAATGTTCTCATCATAAAACCATCGGAACGATTCCAAGATACCCGCGTGATCCTAAAAATTTTTTAGTGAAATTTGAGAAGAGAAGAGTCAAAACTCTACGTCAGGATGCCTTACCAGAGCGATGAGGAGACTGGGAAGTAAAAAGAATTCCTAAACTCTCCGATATATAATTCCTAAATGACTCAAAACATTTTTTCTAGACACAACTCGGCTGCTAAGAACGATCAATCAATGGGGGCTCCTAAGGTCGGGGAAGGCTCTGATACCAACTTGTAACACCCTCGATGCGACTATATCTCCCACGTGTCGAAGCACGACTTAGAGGCATAATCGCATTAAGGCATATGTCGCAAGTTAGGCAATCTTCACAACATCCCATGTAATATAGATAATAAAGGGGAGATAACATAGTTGGCTTACACTCGCCACGTCAATCAAGTACATAAATAACATTACATCATTCAAACACTCATGGCCCGACTACGGCGCCAAAATAAAAGATAACCCAACATGCGACACGGTCCCGATCACCCCAACTGGGCACCACTACTGATCATCAGGAAAGAAACATAGTATCGTTGAGAGTCCTCGTCGAACTCCCACTTGAGCTCGAGCGCGTCACCTGGAGCGGAATCATCAGGCCCTGCATCTGGTGTAATAGTAATCTGTGAGCCACAGGGACTCAGCAATCTCGCACCCTCGCGATCAAGACTATTTAAGCTCAATAGGTAAGGTAAGGTGAAAATATGTGGAGCTGCGGCAAGCGACTGGCATATGTGGTGGCTAACCTGTTCGCAAAAGAGAGCGAGAAGAGGAGGCAAAGCGCGAGCGAGAATCTAGAGAACAACCTGCGCAAGCATTACTCCAACTCCGTGTCCACTTCCCGGACTCTGCCGACAAGATACTATCACGGTAACTCACACTTTGATTCATTTTAATTAAGTTAAGGTTCAAGTTATCTACAACCGGACATTAACAAATTCCCATCTGCCCATAACCGCGGGCACGACTTTCGAAAGTTCAAATCCCTGCAGGGGAGTCCCAACTTAGCCCATGACAAGCTCTCACGGTCAACGAAGGAATAGACCTCCTCCCGAGACGTTCCGATCAGACTCGGTACCTCGGTTTTTCAAGACACTTCGACATGTTAAAACAAGACCAACAACACCGCCCGAATGTGCCGACAAATCTCGATAGGAGCTTCACATATCTCTTTCTCAGGGCACACTCAGATTGTCTTAGGTACGGGTAGGCCAGCCCAGAGTTGCCCCTGGTAGCCACCGGCAGCTGACAGGTGGACCAACACTCAGAGGAGCACTGGCCCGGGGGGGGGGGTTAAAATAAGATGACCCTCGGGCTCCGGAAACCCAAGGGAAAAGAGGCTAGGTGGCAAATGGTAAAACCAAGGTTGGACATTGCTGGAAAAGCACTAATCAAGGCGAACTATCAAGGGGTTCCCATTATAACCCAACCGCGCAAGGAACGCAAAATCCGGGAACATAACACCGATATGACGGAAACTAGGGCGGCAAGAGTGGAACAAAACACTAGGCGAGAAGCCGAGCCTTCCACCCTTTACCAAGTATATAGATGCATTAAGATAACATGGCAATATAATGATATCCCAACAAGTAAATATTGTGCCAACAAGGAAAGGTCTCCAATCTTCACCTGCAACTAGCAACGCTATAAGAGGGGCTGAGCAAAGCGGTAACATAGCCAATCAACAGTTTGCTAGGACTTGGTGGGTTAGAGGTTTGACATGGAAATTTGGGAGGCTTTAAAGCAAGTGGTAGGCATCATAGCATTGGCATAGCAAAAGAGCGAGCATCTAGCATAGCAAAGATAGTAGTGATTTCGAGGGTATGATCATCTTGCCTGCAAAGTTGTCAGAGTTGACTGGATCCTCGAAAGCAAACTCAACGGGCTCCTTGTTAGCGAACTCGTCTCCCGGCTCTACCCAAAGAAGACAAATAAACAAACGGAACACAATCAACCACGTGCAAAGCTCAAACAATATGATGCAAAGATGGTATGCTATTCGGGATGCAATGCGGGATGCATATGCAAGATTTGACAAGGGATGCATGAACCTGGCCTCAACATTGGAAATCCAAGTGTGCCACTGGAAATATGAGATGAAATCGCTTGAAAACGATATAAAGAACGCCGGAATCGGAGTTACGGTTTGGAAATGGCAAGCGATTCAAATATGACCACGGTCTGCGATTTACAGCAAGTAGCCATCTAAATGCAATGAGATGAACATGCTACAACACTCAAACATGACAACAAAATACATGGCAGGGATGCATTCAAGATGCTTAACAAAAGTCTAGCACTGAGCTACGGCCAAATCATCCATTAACAGGTTCAAACAAGCATGGCAAAAATGCATATGGTAAACAGATTTCAGACTTAGTGAAATTAACATTTGTCTGAAATCTCAGATCAGGTAGCACTCTTTGGAGCAACAAAACTACATGCTACAGGACCTGAACATGGCGAAGTAAAACATGGCATGGAGCTACTCAAAAAGCTTAACAAAAGTCCCTTAGTGACCTTGAGCCAAAAGGGATCAGAAAACATATTAGCAAGAATGTGAACATAGCAAAAGCATAATCAGTTTTCAGACTTAGTGAAAACTGGCACATGCTGAAACATATCTCAAGTAGGCATGTTTACAAGCTCGATGCACTCACTACGGAGCAAGTCATGAAAATCTAAGCATACATCTATAAAGAACACACAAAGTGCAAGCTAGGAATGGCAAGAACAATAGCATAGCATGCACGGATCAACTACAACATCATCGGCAAAATTGCTAACAAGTAGACAATCTACCCGGAATCACGAAGTAGCAAAAGTAGAGCTCCATTGACTCAATCTAGGTTGCTCGATAATTGCAAACAAAGACATGGATGGATAGAGAACTACATGATTAATAAAACACCCTTACTGATCATCCTCAAAAGAGGCACGGATCACTAGGAAATAACATGAACATATGGCAACATGACATAAACAGGTCAAGGACTTGGTGGAAATGCTAAGTCCCTGAAATAGAATTACCAAGTGCCTCACTTTGCAAGCTTGTACTAGTCACTACACCCATAAAAAAACTACATGGGTTGCACCTCTGGAAAGATGGCAAAACCCTTAACAAAACATATGTAGAGCACCCGGGCATATCATGCACACAATAATCATGGCAAAAATGACAAATATTTAAATGGAGCAGCAGATCTGACAGTTATCTCAAGTAGCACTCTTCCAACAGCATTTCGGGCATCAAGATGAACTCAAATGAAAATGATGCAATGGAATGAAATGATGTAGACTCTGAGACGAACATTTTGATATGCTATATGCCCAAAACGGAGTTACGGATGAGGAGTTATGATGCCATGAATAGGAGCATATGGATCTAGGAAAACAGGGACTTGGGAAAAAATATACCCTCTAAAAACAGATCTAGGGTTTTGCACGAAAACCAAGGTTGCGGCGGATCTGAGCTCGCCGGAGCTGTAGACGCCGGAGGGGGGGTCGCCGGAGTGGCGCGGAAGCCGAGGGGGGTCGCCGGACGGCGGCGGGTGGCGCGGCGCCGGACTTGGCGGCGCCGGCAAGAGGCGAGGTGGCGGCGCGGCGTCTCTCGGCACCGGCCGGGGAGGTTGCCGGAGCGGTGGCTGAGGTGGCCCGGCGACGAGGTGGTAGCCGGCGCGGGTCGGCGGCGGAGACGGGTGGAGGCGGCGGCGTGGCGAGGGGCGTCGGCAAGGAGAAGGGCGCGGGCGGCGGCGGCTCCTCTGGGCCACGGGGGCCGGCAGCCAGCGCGCCACGTGGCGGCCCCCGGTTGGCTGCGGACAGCGGCGACGATGTGTCCGATTTAGGCGGCGGACATGTCCGTCGGCGACGGGGCGATTTTAGGGTTTCGGGGGAGAAGGAGATCCGGAGTTCGGGGGGGGGGTTCTGTTTATAGCCATAGAGGGAGCTAGGAGAGTCCAAATGAGGTGCGGTTTTCGGCCATGCGATCGTGGTCGAATGCTCTAGATGATGGAGAAGGTTTAGGTGAGTTTTGGGCCAAATTGGAAGGGTGTTGGGCTGCAACACACACGAGGCCTTTTCGGTCCTTCGGTTAACCGTTGGAGTATCAAACGAAGTACAAATGGTACGAAACTTAACATGCGGTCTACCGGTAGTAAACCAAGGCCGCTTGGCAAGTCTCGGTCCAATCCGGAAATGTTTAATCCCCACACACGGAAGAAAGGTAGAAATGACCACCGGAGGAGAACGAAGCGCCGGAATGCAAAACGGACAACGGGGTAAATGCTCGAATGCATGAGATGAACACGTATGCAAATGCAATGCACATGATGACATGATATGAGATGCATGACAACGATAACAACACATGGAGACAAAGACCCGAACCCGAGAAAATAAAATAACTTAAGGCTGGAAACGGCAAGAGTTGGATTACAAATTGGGTAAGTCATATCCGGGGTGTTACAGCTCGCCTGCCCATCAAGGGAGGCTTTTCTCTTGCCGATATCCTGCTTCCTTGGCTCATACTCGGTCCCTCTGATCTGCATGTTGGTCCTTCGAAACTTTTGATTTCTTTGTATTCTAACTTGGGCGGGTGCTCCAACCATGTTCCCGTGCATGTGCACAGTCTGGGCAACAGAACCAGGGTTTGTTGCACCGACAGAAGCCCCTGGGCCTGCCCCGAACGTGCTGCTGAGCAACGTCGGGGTAGGGCCTAATAAGTGCACATGCGAGGGTTGCTGAAGAGGCTGGTCTCTCGAAGCGTTCTTTGCTTCTTCATTAGCCTTGATTCCGGGCCACTTTCCGGTTTCTCCGCGCGTCCTGGAAAGCCAATAGTGGTGGGGTCGCTATAGTAATGGCCCGTGAATGACTTTAACACACAGATAGAAACTGCCAATTCACTCTGCCCACCACGCCCTTATCCTTGGGCACGTATGCTGCATGCATCGTGTGGGGTAGGTAACGGAGGTGCGTGGCACGGGAGAGCATCATGGGGAGGGCTCGATCATCTTGAATTGGCGGAGGAGGGCGGTGGTCGCCCGTTGATGGAGCAGCCCCCCAACTCTCCGTCCTATAAAAAGGGAGGGGTGGAGGAGGGAGGAGTCATTTATCTTTGCCTTTCTCCTCTTCTTAACTTATGTTTATGCTTGTCATGCTGTGGGAGAGGGCTTGGGGCTAGCCCCCGAGCTCTTGGTTGGGGCTAATGCAACCGCATGCTGGCATTGATGCTCGGGGAGTGAGCCTGGTCCTTGGCATGATGAATCTCTTGGCTCTCTCCACCCTCGGCTGGGAGGCAGGGCTAGAGATTGTTGGTAATCCCAGCACTGCCCCTCCTAGAATTCTTGGGGCTGATGTCGACGAGAGTTGCACCTTCCTAGTCGCCAAGGTTGGGAGCGGCGCGCCTCAAGCTCCCTGGCCGTCTTGGTCGCTCGTCTTTTTCCCGGGGAAGGTTCTGGGTCAGAGCCTCGGCCTTCCCCTGGAGCGGTGTTCATGAAGACGAAGCCATGGGAGAAGGAGAAGACGGGAGGCAGGCTGCCTAGTAGGAGCATGACTACATCGATGTATTCATCTCATACGGGCGACCTGCTGCCCGCCTGTCTGGCTCACCCCCTCTTTCCCCGGCACTGTCATCACCGTTTTCTCGGTTGCCATGGAAAGGCTCGTTCTGTTGGTACTTCCACCTCCCGCAAGGGGTCTTCTGGCTGGGTGCCAGCATCCTCCTCTGCCGGTGCCTGCGCTGGAGCCCCCTGTTTAGCCCTGGAGCTGGTAACCATGGGGCTGTCGAGGTGCTCTGCACGTCTTCCTCCTTCGTAGCCTCGCCACTCCCGGTCTTTTCAGGCTGCGTTGGGCAGGCCCTGACAGGATCGGAGTGGCATTGTGCCTATGCGCGTCCCGCTCTCCCTCACCTCCCGCCACACTACCTGGGACAAGAGGGATATGGAGAGGAGTTTACGAAGCACCTATCTTTTTTTCAATCTTAAATCTATAGGCAATGGCCAAATTTTAATTCAAATAATGTAACCTCTCGTGTCCATGCTTATGTTCTTTAATGCTTGTACTTATATTAGCATATCAATGAAAAAGATGAACCTTTCCGGGAACCCATGCATGTGTATGTCCATGTACAGGTGAGATACCTATTCAATATAAATGAACGAGTTTCTCCCGACAGGCTATCCTACTGGTACCCCCTTCATCTACCAGAGAACTATGTCTGCCGGGGAATAGACAGAGGGACCAGCCCCCCGCCAACTGCTTTCTACCAAAGGCCACTGCGACCATCCTAACCAAAGCAACGTTCGAGTCATTGATGGGAGCACCTAAGTCTCAAAAGGGTGGTGAGGTTTTCTAATGCACAAGTTATAGCTTACAGAACAATAACAGACAGGAGGTATAACTTATCTGCTTGGCTGGCCGGGGATCACAGTGTTGGGCAATCTTCTCACTCCTTGTCGAAGCCGAGTTCGCGGCATGAACCTGCAACTTCATGTAGATGACAATGAATGCAGGATGCGATCCCATCTATATGCATATGCAGATTCTCGTGAAATGCTTATGCAGTGATCTTGGAATGGTCATGCATGCATGCAACCTTGGTTGGGCCCCCCACATCGCTTCTTTATTTTCTCTTGCACAGGGTCATCGCCCCATGTTTGTACAAGGGGTTACATGCAACTGAGGCAAGGCCTGTACAAAAGGGTGGCTCTTGGGCAGGGCCTGACTGCCGCGCCTTACGGGTAGAACTTGCGGAGATGCTCAATATTCCATGAGTTTTGCAACTAAGTGCCATCTCCTATCTCCAGACAGACTACGCCAGGTCTGGTGACTCGTACTACCCAGTAAGGCCCTTCCCACTTTGGTGATAACTTGTGTGTACCCTTGGCAGACTGAATGCGCATAACGACAAGGTCACCTTCCTCAAAACACTAGGCATGAACCCTGCGGCTATGATAACGATGCAGGGCTTGCTGGTAGCGTGCAGCACGTGTAGCAACCCGGAGACGGTTCTCCTCGAGTAGCACAATGTCGGCACGTCGGTGTTGATCTTGCGCTACTTCATCGTAGGCAAGGACTCAAGGAGACACGTAAATGAGTTCCATGTGGATAACTACTTCTGCCCCATATACCAGGGAGAAGTGAGTCTGCCTGGTTGCTTAGTTTGGTGTCACTCTGCAGGACCAGAGAACTACCGGCAACTCCTCGATCCACCGCCTGCCGCGCTTCTGCAGCGTATCAGAAGTTCTTATCTTGAGTCCACGTAGCACTTCAGCATTCGCCCTCTCGGCTTGTCCATTGCTCTAGGGGTGTGCCATCGAGGCGAATGAGATCTTATATCCGAGGGAATGAGCATATTGCATGAAGGCATGGCTCATGAACTGGGTGTCGTTGTGGGTGATGATCCTTACCGGAACTCCAAAATGACACACCAGATCTTTCAGGAACTTGATAGCCGACTGATCATTCACCTTTCTCACGGCAGTGACTTCGGGCCACTTTGTAAACTTATCGGTGGCAATGAACAAGAATTCAAAGCCCCCGATTGCTCAGGGGAAGGGGCTGAGGATACCAAGCCCCCAGACCGAAAACTGCCATGATAAAGGGATTGTTTGAAGGGCTTCGGCAGGCAGGTGTGTTTTCTTAGAATGGAACTGACAGGCTTCACATGTCGTGACTAGCTCGACCATATCTTGGAGGGCTATGGGCCAATAGAATCCTTGCCAGAATGCTTTCCCAACTAATGCCCTTGATCCAATGTGGGAGCCGCACATTCCTCTGTGAATCTCAGCCAACAGTTCCTTTCCTTCTTCCCGATAGACACACTACAATTTCACACCGTTGGGCCTCCTTCTGTATAGAGTGTCGTCGACAAACTGATACATACTAGCCCTCTGGACTACTCTCTGAGCTTCATCATGGTCACCGGGAAGCTCTCCGGTTTGGAGAAAGTGGACAATGTGCCTTTCCCAAGTGGGAGCCTGGGGCTCGACAACAAGGACTAAGAGCACCTCCTCTGTTGTGGGAGCACCAGCCTCGTTTGCGGGTCCATAAGCCCGGCTGGAGGTGGCGGTCCGGTAGGCTGTGAGGAGTTGTTTCCGGCAGGGAATCTGCTGGGAGCGGACGGATCTACCGAGAGAGGGTTTTCGGTGTCCAACTTCCTCCTCTTCCGGGCCATTGTTGCTGGGGATACGAAGGGCTGAGTGAGATGGAGAACAAAATTTCCTGGTTCCACAGGAAGCTTTTGCACAGCACACTTTGACAGATGATCAGCTATGTTGTTTTCCGCATGGGGTACGCGCTCTATGTGCAATCCGTCAAAGCACTCCTCCAATCTCCTCACTTCCTCGATGTATGCCTCCATCAATGGGCTTTGGTAATCCTTGTTGACTTGTCTCACCACGAGCTGTGAATCTCCTCGAATGACCAGCTTCTTAGTTCCCAATTCTGCAGCAATCCTGAACCCAGCAAGGAGCCCTTCATACTCTGATGTATTGTTGGTCGCCTCTTTCCAGGCAAATGCATTTGGACGACGTACTTCAAGTGCTCCCCGGAGGGGGCAACAAGAAGCACACTGGCTCCTGCACCTTGTAGGGGAAAGCACCATCCAAATACATAATCCATTCTTGGGGCGATTCCTTGCCGGGGATAACTGTCTCTGCCATCTCCTCATCAGGGTTTGGTGTCCATTCTGCAATAAACTCTGCCAATGCCCTACTTTGAATAGTTGATGTGCTCTCAAACTTCAAACCAAAGATGGATAACTCCAAAGCCCACTCCACTATTCTGCCGGTAGCATCAGGGTTTCAAAGTATCCTTTGCAGCGGAAAATGAGTAACAACCGTGATCTCATGGGCTTGGAAGTAGTGGCGAAGTTTCCTTGACGCCATGATGAGACCAAAAATGAACTTTTGCATGCCAGAGTACCTAGATCTAGCCCCTTGCAACAAGGAGTTGACAAAGTACACTAGGCGCTGCACCACTTCTTCCTTGCCGCGTCCTTGGGGTTGCTCTCATTGCCGTGCGCATTGCTGTCTCTATCCTTCACTGATTCTGTTGATCTCTGTTCACTCTTTGCTTCATCCACTTCCTGCTGCGCTACCAGAGCTACACTAACCACTTGGTTGGTTTCCACCAAGTATAGCAACAACGGCTCCTCGGGTTTAGGAGCAACCAAGGTAGGCACAAAGGACAAGTAAGCTTTCAACTCTTGCAAGGAAGCATCTGCTTCTGGGGTCCACTTCATAGGGCCGGTCTTCTTCAAAATCTTGAAGAACAGCAGGGCGCGCTCGGTAGACTTGGGAGATGAACCTGCTTAGCATGGGAACACATCCCTTCAGGCGCCTTACATCCTTAACCGTCCTTGGTGCTTGGATCTGCTCGATGGCCTTGATCTTGTCGGGGTTGGCTTCGATCCCATGATGGGATACAAAGAAACCAAGCAATTTGCTGGAGGGGACACCAAACACACACTTCTCCAGGTTGAGCTTCAATTTGATCTTGTGCAGATTGGCAAATGTTTCCTCCAAATCCCGAATAAGGGTGGCCTTATCCTTAGTCTTGACCACAATATAAGCTTCTATGTTTCTGTGCAACTATGGCCCCAAACAGATCTGGACTGCCCTTGCAAAGGTTGATCCAGCACTCTTCAATCCGAATGGCATGCGAACAAAGCAGTACATGCCACAATGAGTGATAAATGACGTCTTGTCTTCATCTTACTTGGACATGAAGATTTGGTGATACCCAAATATCCATCCAGAAAGGAGAGCAAATCACAACCTGAAGTGGAGTCCACAATCTGATCGATGCGCGACAAGGGAAATGGGTCCTTCGGGCAAGCCTTGTTGAGATCTGTGAAATCTATGCAAAGCCTCCACTTCCCGTTAGCATTCCGGACTACCACTGGATTTGCCAACCACATGGGGTGCAATACTCCTCTGACCAAAGTAGCTGCCTCAAGTTTCTTGATCCCTTCCGCAATAAATTGTTGCCTTTCCAAGGCCTGCTTCTGGACTTTTTGTTTGACAGGTCGGACATGAAGGTGGTGCTTGATTACCCCCTGGGAACACCGGGGATATCAGATGGTTTCCAGGCAAACACATCGCTATTTGCCCGGAGAATTGCAACGAACGCGCTTTCCTATTTGTCGTCGAGGGTGGCGCTGATAGTAAAAGTACCATCAACACCAGCTAGCCCTATCGGGACCTTCTTTACTTGGGGTGCAGTGACCTTGGATTTCTTGCTGTTAGAACACTTCGGCACATTGTCAACGGGTGCCGTGCACTCGGCGGGGGCATGCTTCCCGGACTCTTTGCTGAAGTGCCAATAGCCTCTTTTCTTCCCTTTACATTCCTTGGCGGGGGCGACCGCATCCCGGTACATCTTGTCCACACAAATGATTGCATCCTTCTTATCTGATGGGATGGTAATGACTCCCAGCAGCGCAAACATCTTCAATGTGGTGTATGCATAATATGACACCGCCATGAACTTAGCCAGAGCCGGGCTTCCAAGAATCCCATTGTACGACAGGGGGAGGTCAACCACATCAAACACAATCCTCTCAGTCCAGTAGTTTATCTCTCCCCCTAATGCTACCGGCAACATGATCTTTCCCTTAGGATGATTCCTGCCGGAATTACCACCTTGAAGCATGCCGGTAACCTCCAGCTCTTCTTCTCCGATCTAAAGCTTGCTGATGATTGCTGAGGAAATCAGATTCAACCCGGCCCCGCTGTCCACTAGCATCTTTGTGACCTTGAAGTTGCGAATTGTTGGAGAGACCAACAATGGCAAACACCCTACCGCAGTTGTATGGCTAGGATGGTCCTCCTTGTCAAAGATGATGGGCGTACGGGACCATTGAGCGGTTTCTGAGCCTTTGGCGCTGGTTCCACGACATTGACCTCTCTTGCCCACCGTCTGATCTGGTGGTGAGAAGCGTGCAAAGATGCACCTTTGTCAATGCACAGGGCATCTGTGGCCTTCTGAAACACCTGCTCACTGGTTTCCTCTTCATCCCTTCCATCACTCTCATCATTACAAGTTTCCTTCTCTCGGCCTCTGGAAGGCTTTCCTTGGTTCCGAAAGGGTTTGTTGGGGCGCCTTACTTCACCACCTCGACCCTTACCGCCACTAACATTTTGACCCTTTTCCTTATCTCACTTCTCATACTTTGCTCTTTGTTTCTTGACGAGATGCTCTACCTGATGACACTCTTGAAGGTTGTGGCCCTTGGTCCGATGAATCTTGCAACACGGCCCATCACCTCTCTCGGCTTTCTTAGCAGCTGCTGCTTCCCGACAATTAGCGCAAGCGACAGCTTTCTTGGCGGGGACCTCAGCCTTGGCCTTCTTGCCGGTTCTAGGCGCACCAGAACCTTCAACAGTCATCACTGCTTTATCTCTCCGCTACTTACTACGCTTCTTGCTCTTTTTCTGAATGGTTGATTCATCATCATCCTTCGAATCAGCTTTGATGCAATCTTCCTCTTCGGGCAACTTCCTTCCCTCCTCCACCTAGGCACACTTATCCACCAATGTGTAAAGCTCATTCACAGTCTTGGGCAACCTGTCAGGACCCCGATTCCAAGTCACATCGATCTAGCCGGTAACACCTCATATCACATTGCGGCCTCACGCACGGTATCCCCACGGGTGTCGCCTTACCATGGCCCGGGACTGTTTGCGCCTTTTGGCTCACGTATATGATAGTGTCGCTAGCATCCATATGACGGAGAACCCGGGCCGACATGGCTAGTCGTGAACCCAAAGCGGCACAGACCTATGGAAACATGCATATATGAATCACACCAAGTCATTTCGCTGATGGCGTGCAGTGTCCTGCTCAATCCGCTCCAGCAAGCGGTTAGTCTCACGCTTGTTTCTTTCCGCCTCCAGCATCACTTCGGCCAGAGAAGGCGGGTGAGGTAGATTTTCACCCCTAACTGGACTGGCTTCCCACTGCTCCGGGGCAGGAGGGTTGCTGCGGGTGTTGACTATCCTAGGAGAAGACAAGACAACGGTTTAGATAAGGATGGCACAACTTAGCAAGGAAGTGCAGAATGTAATGGATAACACGGAATGCAGAGATGTTCATCCATAAGACATGGTAATATAGAACTGCCATATATATACCAACGGTCATACACACCATACATGGTTTAGTACAAGCCCAGGCTACAGTACAACTATGATGAAAGACGTTACATCTCATCTGAGGCATTCCAAGCTCCTATACATTATTTTTCTACACCTCCGGAATTGATTACACACTAAGTCATATTCCACAAGTCACGCAGGACAGTGGAGATACAACTATTACAATACTAGTGATACTACTACTAACTCAGACAGCTCCATAGTAGTCCTCATAGAAGTCACCTCCATAGCCTGTTAGTTCAACGTGATCATCTGGGAACAGGCGGTCCTGAGGAGCTTGTGGACCATAGGGGCTAGGATGAGGTCTTGGACCAACAAACGGTGGCCTACGGGGACCATGGGGTGGGGTGATGCCTCCCACATCACGCCAATCCACCATGTCTGGCAGAGCCGATCTCATATGATACAGATCCCTTGTATCCATACATCCAGCTTGCACAGCAGCTGCAAACCAAGTCAAAGTGGCCCAATGATCAGCACGGGTGTTGAAAAGCTCCAGTCTCAAGGCCCGATTCTCTCGGTCCTTATCCTCGAGCATCTCGGCAGTGGTGCGAGTTAGTGAGTCCTCACGTGTGGAGTCAGCATAGATAGCCTGGAGATACCCTTGCGCTCCCAGGAGTGAAGCTGGCACATAACGGAAGTCGGTGTTCCGAAGCAGGCCAGTCCGGACTTGCATGATGGTCATCATGGAATAGGCAGAATCCTGCACAACCATCTCAACAGTAACCCCGAGTCCATAGGAACAGAGGAGGGGCTCGGTAGATCCAGGATAAGAAGGAAATATCCTGACGGTGCAGAAATATTGGCTTTGATTAAAGTCTCGGAATTGCTCTTCGATGGTGTATTCGGGATACCAACGGTAACCCGTCTCGATCATTACCCGGACTAACATAGCAGTATGACCGGGCACATCGAGGCACCGGGTCAGGCGAACCACTTGGTTTTGAGCACGAGTGGCCATCTAAAAGCACAACCACAATGCAAAGACATTAGAATTTCTAGGGAAAATTGGACGGCATAACGGATGTAAATGCTCAGAAAAAGATTTGAGACATCCACAACAGTTTGCAATACCACTCAACAACATCATATCAGGGTTCTGATTCAACTGGCAACATACTAAAAGTGGTAGAAACTGAACTGAGGCTGGTAACCAACAATCCTATAAGTTACTATGGATTAGTAACACGTGAACCTGACAGAAGAAGAGAGCCTAGTCCTTAACCCACGTTGAATGAGAAGAGAATGACTCAGATCAGAGAGCATAAGGTAAAGGAGTAAAAAGAGCCTTGTGTCCCCCCCCCAATCAATTCCCCTACATATAACTGAAGCATTTGTAGACTCGACATCGACCAGTTTGGCTCAACGAACCTACAGGCAGTCCGGCTCTGATGCCAATGCTGTCAGGACCCCGATTCCAAGTCACATCGATCTAGCCGGTAACACCTCATATCACATTGCGGCCTCACGCACGGTATCCCCATGGGTGTCGCCTTACAATGGCCCGGGACCGTTTGCGCCTTTTGGCTCACGTATATGATAGTGTCGCTAGCATCCATATGACGGAGAACCCGGGCCGACATGGCTAGTCGTGAACCCAAAGCGGCACAGACCTATGGAGACAGGCATACATGAATCACATCGAGCATGTCGGTCATCAGTGAGTGAATCCGGGCTGTAGCACTGGGCTAACAGGACTCTGGGAACCCGGGCTGTAGCAGGCTAGGCAGGACTCCGGATGTCACCGCATGACATTTCCCCGAAGGGACAGACATATGAACGAAGTGAAACACATGCCGGCCAGTCAAGTGTCCTAAGCAGTAGTGCTGGGCTAGCAGGACTCCGGTGAACCAGGCTGTAGCGGACTATTATGGCTCGAGGAACACTAGACTACATTTCCCCATAAGAAAGGCTGCCAAGGATAAACAACTAGATTGTCGGATCCCACACATACCAAGCATTTCAATCATACACACAATATGCTCGATATGTGCAAATAAAACATGGCATCACAACAAAACTCTACAACTCAAGTACTTTATTTAAAGGCTCCAGAGAACCATACATAACAAGTTCATACAGGTAGGGGTCACATGACCCGACACTCAAGTCATACAAACATACAAGCACATGCGGAAGCAAATAGTCTGAGTACAGACACTAGAAAGAAAGAAGGCTTCTCGAAGCCTGTCTATCTACATAGGGCCCTCCATGGCCAGGATCACCACCTGGGTGGCAAGTCACTCATCGACGTCGAGATCTACATAAAACCCATCGGAGGGGGCGGTGTTGTCGTCTGAAGACAACAATTAAGCAAACATGAGTACAAAGGTACTCAGCAAGTCTTACATCAGAACCTACTATACATGCTCATTCTCAAGAAAGTGGTGGAGTTATTGCAGCAAGCCAGCTTTGACTCTTGGCTAAGCTATCCTACGGGACACCACTAGTAAAATAGTTTTCGCACGCGAGTCCACTAATCACCAACACAATACTCCACCGGGGATCCTCCCTCGTCATCCTACGAGAGGGCCATCCTCGGTACTCACACTTATCTTGAGTCTTTTAGTAGTAACCATTAACTTGTCTATGAACTGTATAGGCAACCAAGTAGTCCTTTACCGCGGACGCGGCTATTTGAATAGATGATGTTAACCCTGCAGGGGTGTACTTCTTCATAGACGCTCTCACCACTCACTGTCGTTTACACGACATGTACTCGGCAACCTTCAAGCGGAAGCCCAACGAGGGTGTCGGCCACGACCAACCTAAACACTCAAGTCCCTAGTCCAGGTTTATCGCATATCCAGGTTCCATCCGCAGGGAGTCCGGTCGAGGTTTCCACATACGGCCCCGAACGATGTGAACAGGGTTCCCGAGACACCAAACGGGTGACTCGGTACACCGTGCCATGGTGTATCTATCGCAACATAGCCCACCCCTAGGGTCAGTGCTACGCACGGCCGCCAACACATAACCTACAAACACCAGAAACTAATTGCAACTCCTGGACAGAGTACTAGGGTGATTAAGAAGCCGAGAGTGTCCATTGGTTTCGGGCCCAATGTATGGTAGTAACTGAATCTTAAATCACACATACATATCTCAGTTCTTAGGGACGACCTCAATGAAACAACCCACCATGTACTCGTACATGACCTCTCATCATTACCTTTACCAAAACATGTTCAACACATCCCTCACATTACCGACATAATCATTTCACTCTAGCCCATCACCCAGATGAACCAGACCTGACACAACTCTAAGCATAGCAGGCATAGCAAGGTAGGAAACACAAACATGGCTCAATCAACTCCTACACATGCTAGTGGGTTTCATCTAGTTACTGTGGCAATGACAGGTCATGCAGAGGATAAGGGTTCAACTACCGTAGCACACAGCAGTTTGAAACGATGTTGTCTTAATGCAGTAAATGAGAGAAGAGGCGAGAACATGGGATTGTATCGATATGATCAATGGGGCTGCTTGCTTTATGGGGTGGTAGTAGGGTACCGCCCTTCAGTTGGATACTCGGAGATATCTTCAGAGGCAGAACCTACCACGAAGGACACACAAAACATAATCAACACATGACAATATGCAACAATATGATGCATGCTATGACATGGCAAAATGATGTGTCCTGCCTAATGCAATGTGAAACAACTTGAAATGGGTCCATTTGAACCAAAGATTCAAATGGAAGTTAAAGTTCTAATGCATAATAAGTGTGTTAGCTTGTTTCACCTAAACAGCAAGGTTAAAGTGGTTTGTCATGCATGAAACCATTACATATGGATAGATTGAATTTTTCTGATCATCTTTCATATATAATTTGTTTGATTTGGAGCTATGGTTAATTTTCTATGATTTTTAGAAGTTTTGGCTATTTTCTGGAATTTCCTATATAAAAATAAATCCAGAAAATGAATAATTGCGTCAGCACTGCGTCACTGTGACGTCAGCGAGTCAAAGGCGCCAGGGCCAGTCAAACCTGACTGGTGGGCCCTGTCTGTCAGTGTCTCAGCTAACTAACAGGATTAAGTTAATACTAACTAACTGTCAGTGGGGCCTGGGCCCACATGTCAGTGACCTAAACTAATTATAATTAGTTAGCACTAATCCTAAACTAATTAACAGGCCGGCCCCATCTGTCATAGGCTCAGGGGGGAGTCAACCTGGGCCCACACGGGTCAGGCATGGTCAACTCACCGGTCAGCGGGTCAAAGCCTGCCGGCGAGGCCACACGCGGCGGCGTGCTGCGGGATTTGCCCACAGGGCATCATTTTCTACGCGGAGAGCAGCTACGGGCAGCTGGTGCTCACCCACATCCAACCGTGGTGATGGCTTGGCCGGGGAGTGGTCGGAGCATCGCTGGTGACGAGCTTGGCGGAGGCCGAAGCTCGGGTCAGCTCGTGCGCATGGCTGCAGTGGCCTAGGCGGCGTGGCGCTTGCACCTACAACATCTACGCGATGCAGCGAGTGTGACGGGCACAAGCCCGTGACCAACAGGTCACCGGAGCATCGCCGGCGACGTGGTCAGGCGGCGGTGCGTTCGGACGAAAAAGGCACGGTGGCTACAGAGCTCTAGCGACGAAGCGGAGAGAAGGGGGAGGAGTAGTAGCTCACTGGGAAGCCGCAGAGAAGGTCAGCGTGCTCGGAGAAGGCTCGGTGCGGTCGGAACAACGACGGGGATCTCGGCGGCCCGAGGTTGAAGACGATGGCAGCAGGGACGATGCAGGGGCTCTGGCGTTGTGCGGCTTGGCTAGTCGGCGTAGTCGACGACGGCGAACCGTCCAGACACGGTGAGAGGGTGCAGGGACGGCGTTGGACATGGCTACGGCGAGCGGCAGCGACGGTGACGTCACGGGCGACGTCGGGGAGGGCGAGAGAGAGGAACCAGAGGGAAGAGAGAATGTCTGTGAGGTCGGGGAGAGAGAGGGAGGTCGTCCTACGTCGACAGCTCGACGAGGGGAGCGGCGAGGTGGCGGGCAGCTACGTGGCACGCATGCTGTGCTCGCCGTCGAGTAGCTGCTTGCCTGCCTGGCCAAGCCAAGCAGCTCGCTGGAGCGGTAGCTGGGCTGGGCCGGCAGGTGGGCCTGCTGGTTGGGCGCCAGGTAGGCCTTCTCTTTCTCTCTTTTCCTGTTTTGTTTTCTTTTCTATTTTTCTGTAACTTTAGGGCTTTATTAAAAATACTTAGGCACTTACTAAAATCCTAAAAATAATTGTGGGCTCTGTTGGGATTATTCCTAACAGCCCTCACTTAACTCCAGAATTATTTGGGCATTTAAAATATTTTATAGCATTTAAATGCCCAAATTCAAATACTTATGATTTAATTCAAAGAATCCAGAATGTCCTAGAAAAGAGTGCACAATTTTTGCCAGGGGTTTTAACCCAATCCAGAAATGATGAACATTTTGTGAAGGGCATTTTGGGTTCATTGAAAATAATTTTAGTAAACCCTAGTTGTTTCCAGGGGGGTTGCTGGGGGTTCTGTCATCCCCATTTCAAGTTTCTGTAAAAGTAGACATGATGCAACACTCTAATGCATGAACTAGCTAGGGTGTGACACAACCGCACGTTCATCTTGGAACAAATGCGACGGTTGCGCACATTGGACTAGAAGGTAGCTATTACAGCTGCCGGATGGATATCTGGGATATTTCTATGAACTTTGTTGAATCTCTGTAAATACCTACGGAGGGTTTCTCCTTCTTTTTGCTAGAGAAGTTGCAAATCGCTGGGCCTGTCGGGTTCCTGATGACCTCCAGTGAAAGCGTCAATGAACTCGTGGCACGGGCCAGCCCATGACAAAATGGAGTTCTCCAGTAGGTGCATCAGCCAAGACCTCACATTGGACTTGAGGGCCAAAGGGAAGTAGTTGGCGAACACATTTTCATCTCTACCCCTGGCAGCTTGAACAACGATAGGGTAGATGCTCAGGAACTCTGTCGAGTTCAGCCTTACATCGTACTTCTCAGGTATCTCTGGCTTGAACATGCGAACGGACGGCCAATGGACTTGTCGCAGCTCTCGTGTAAAGGCAGGGCAGCCAACCTCGAAAGGTAGGCACCCACCAACACCGAGCGCAGGCTCGTCGATGTTGAGGCCATCATACTCGTCGGCCCGGCGGAGGTCACCGCAGCACTGCTTGACGACACACGCGTTTCCTCTTCGCCTATCCTTCGGGGCTCGACATTGGCCTGGACGTGCTCGAGGGTCAGATGAGGCCATCGATACATCGTTGGGGTCTTGATTGGGTCGTGCTCACGCTGGCTGCCATGGCGGTTGAGGGAGTCCTGGACTAAGGGGTCCTCGGGCGTCCAACCTATTAGACATGGGCCGGACTGATAGGCTGTGAAGATACAAAGGCTGAAGACTCTACCCGTGTCCGGATGGGACTCTCCTTGGCGTGGAAGGCAAGCTTGGCGACCAAATATGAAGATTCCTTTCTCTGTAACCGACCTTATGTAACCTGATACGTCTCCAACGTATCTATAATTTTTTATTGTTCCATGCTATTATATATTCTGTTTTGGATGTTAATGGGCTTTATTTTACACTTTTATATTATTTTTGGGACTAACCTATTAACGGGAGGCCCAGCCCAAATTGTTGTTTTTTTTGCCTATTTTAGTGTTTCATGGAAAAAGAATATCAAATGGAAAGAAACCTTCGGGAGCCTGATTTTTGGAAAAAACGTGATCCAGAGGACTCGGAGTGGACGTCAAGAAACAATCGAGGAGGCCACAAACCAGGTGGCGCGCCTACCCCCCTAGGCGCGCCCTCCACCCTCGTGGGGCCCTCGTTGCTCCACCGACCTACTTCTTCCTCCTGTATATATTCATATACCCCGCAAACATCCAGGAGCACCACGAAAACCTAATTCCACTGCCGCAACCTTCTATACCCAAGAGATCCCATCTTGGGGCCTTTCCCGGTACTCCGTCGGAGGGGTCATTGATCACGAAGGGCCTCTACATCAACTCCATGGCCCCTCCGATGATGTGTGAGTAGTTTACCCCAGACCTTCGGGTCCATAGCTAGTAGCTAGATGGCTTCTTCTCTCTCTTTGGATCTCAATACAAAGTTCTCCTCGATTCTCTTGGAGATCTATTTGATGTAATCTTCTTTTGTTGTGTGTTTGTCGAGATCCGATGAATTGTGGGTTTATGATCAAGTTTATCTATGAACAATATTTGAATCTTCTATGAATTCTTTTATGTATGATTGGTTATCTTTGCAAGTCTCTTCGGAATATCAGTTTGGTTTCTCCCACTAGATTGATCTTTCTTGCAATGGGAGAAGTGCTTAGCTTTGGGTTCAACCTTGCGGTGCTCGATCCCAGTGACAGAAAGGGAAACGACACGTATTGTATTGTTGCCATCGAGGATAAAAAGATGGGTTTATTTCATATTGCATGAGTTTATCCCTCTACATCATGTCATCTTGCTTAAGGCGTTACTACGTTCTTATGAACTTAATACTCTAGATGCATGCTGGATAGTGGTCGATGTGTGGAGTAATAGTAGTAGATGCAGGCAGGAGTCGGTCTACTTGTCACGGACATGATGCCTATATACATGATCATACCTAGATATTCTCATAATTATTCACTTTTCTATCAGTTGCTCGACGGTAATTTGTTCACCCACCGAAATGCTTATGCTATCTTGAGAGAAGCCACTAGTGAAACCTATGGCCCCCGGGTCTATCTTCCATCATACAAGTTTCCAATCTATTTTATTTTGCAATCTTTACTTTCAATCTATATCATAAAAATACCAAAAATATTTATCTTATTATTATTATCTCTATCAGATCTCACTCTTGCGAGTGGCCGTGAAGGGATTGACAACCCCTTTATCGCGTTGGTTGTGAGGTTCTTATTTGTTTGTGTAGGTACGAGGTGACTCGCGTGTGGTCTCCTACTGGATTGATACCTTGGTTCTCAAAAACTGAGGGAAATACTTACGTTGCTTTGCTGCATCACCCTTTCCTCTTCAAGGGAAAACCAACGCATGCTCAAGAGGTAGCATAACCCTAGATCCCTCCGGTGTCTTTATAAACCTGAGGGCTAGGTCCGTAGACAAATATCATCATAATCATAGTTAGACATGCTAGACTTTTAGGGTTTAGCCATTACGATCTCGTGGTAGATCAACTCTTGTAATACTCATATTCATCAAGATCAATCAAGTAGGAAGTGGGGTATTACCTCCATAGAGAGGGCCCGAACCTGGGTAAACATTGTGTCCCCTGTCCCCTGTTACCATCAACCCTAGATGCACAGTTCGGGACCCCCTACCCGAGATCCGCCGGTTTTGACACCGACATTGGTGCTTTCACAGGTCAGATTTGGAAGCTTGAACTATGTCACGGATATCTGTGTAGACTTGATCTTCGACGGATTCGAGACCACGACAGCCGCTCCCTGCCACCACGATGAACGTGACATAAATCTGTCATCGGAACATACCCAGGAGATAGTACTTGTAGCTGCTCCGACTTTAGATCCGGAGCAGATCACGCCATCCATGGACGTGAAGCTCAACCCCGCCGCGGAAGCCGCAGACTCATCGGCATCGGTGCCGCACACAAACTTAACTTCAAGCGACATCTGTGTCACCCGAACCATGGACTCGTCTCCGCCTACAAGTTCTGAACCTTGTGCGTACACATATGTCGAGCTTGATCGGTCATCAATCATCGAATTCAGCTCCACGGACATCTTCCGACACTCGCCCTTGGGCGACGTGTTAAACTCATTAAGAGCACTATCCTTAGCAGGGGGCCCACAGCTAAATTGTATCCGGTTTGAACCAGGGGCTGATGATGGAGAATTTCGCTTCCCACCCATCTCCCACTTCATAGCCACTATCGAAGTCTTAACCGACATGCTCGATTATGGCTCCGACGACATTGACTGTATGGATGAGGATGCCTGAGAGGAAGAGGCTCAAAACCCGCCGTTTACCGGACGCTGGACGGCCACTTCCTCGTATGATGTATACATGGTGGATGCACCAAAAGAGAATAGCGGCGATGACAAGGAAGATCCAACTGAGGATAAACCTCCTGAGATACAATCGAAACGCTGGCATCAGCAGCGCCGCTCTAAGTCACGCCGCAGCAAAGACAGCAACACTGTCACAGGAGAAGATAACACTCGGGAAGGAGCCGAAGACAACAAAGACCCCATTAATGCAACTGCCGAATAGGATGAACGGGAAGATGGGCAAGTTAGCCATGGTAAACAGGCCACGCACGAAGACTCGGAGGACAGTAAACAGGCCTCGGCACCAAAGATTTCATTGTGCCTGAGAACCTCTTGAGCAGGAGCGCTTCAAGCGCCAGCTAATAGCCACTGCAAGGAGCCTGAAAAAGAAGCAGCAACAGCTTCAAGCTGACCAAGATCTGCTCAACGATAAATGGATCGATGTCCTAGCAGCCGAAGAATACGGCCTCAAGTGCTTAGCCAAAATCTGCCCGAAGTGCAAATTTCTACCTTAGTTCGACGACGAGGCGCCGGAGCACATACCACCATCGCGCAATACCCGCCTCATCGCAAATATAGAGGTAAAACAACTCGTGGTCATACATATGACCTTCGGCAGGACCTGAACAATAGATCAGGACATACCAGATCGATCTACTAATCGCGAGGACGTGCCTCGACACGTGACGACGGCTATCTATTCGGACGTGACAAACCTAGTCATGCGTGGGCCGAAAGCCGCAGATGAACTCCATCTGAGCTACGTCGCGATGCGGCCTGATATAGAGGTGCCACACACCCTCTTTGCTTCACTGAAGAAGTCATGGAACATGAATTCACAGAAGGGTTCAAACCCATGAATTTCGAATCATATGATGGAACCACAGATCCCGCGGTATGGATCGAAGACTTCATTCTCCATAATCATATGGCCCGCGGCGATGAACTTCATGCCATTAAATAGCTCCCCCTAAAAGTTAAAGGACCAGCCCAGCACTGGCTGAACAGCCTGCCCAAAAATTCCATCGGCAGCTGGGAGGACTTGAAAGAAGCCTTCCTTGACAACTTCCAAGGTACATATGTTCGACCTCCGGATGCTGATGACTTAAGCCATATAGTTCAATAGCCCGAAGAGTCTACCAAGAAATTCTGGACTAGGTTCTTAACTAAAAAGAACCAGATCATCGACTGTCCGGACGCCAAATCCCTAGCGGCCTTTAAACATAGCATCCGCGACGAATGGCTCGCCCGCCACCTCGGCCAAGAAAAGCCGAAGTCCATGGCAGCCCTCACGGCACTCATGACCCGCTTTTCTGCGGGTGAGGATAGTTGGCTGGCCCATAGCAAAAACAATGCAAGCGACACCGGCACCCCTGAAACCAAAAATAGCAACGACAAGTCCCGACACAACAGATATAAGCGTCGAAACAACAATGACAACACCGATGATACGGTAGTCAATGCTGGATTCAGTGGCTCTAAGTCCGGTCAGCGGAAGAAGCCATTCAAAAAGAACAATTTGGGGTCATCTAGCTTGGACCGCATACTCGATCGTCCGTGCCAGATTCATGGCACCCAAGACAAACCACCCAATCATACCAACATAGATTCTTGGGTTTTTAAACAGGCCAGTAAGTTAAATGCCGAAAGCAAGGAGAAGGGATCGCAAAGGGAAGACGACGAAGAGGAGCCCCGGCCAAGAAACACAGGGGACAGAAGAAGTTTCCCCCTCAGGTCAAAATGGTGAACATGATATATGCTACCCACATCCCGAAGAGGGAGCGCAAGCGCGCTCAGGGAAATATACATGATAGAGCCAGTCGCCGCAAAATTTAATCCATGGTCGTCATGCCCGATCACTTTCGATCGCCGGGAACATTCGACCAGTATCCGTCACGGCGGTTCAGCCGCACTGGTCCTGGACCCAATAATTGATTGGTTCCACCTGAAGCGAGTCCTGATGGACGGTTGCAGCAGCCTCAACTTCCTCTATCAGGATACAATGCGCAAGATGGGCATTAATCCATCACGGATCAAGCCCACCAAGACTACCTTTAAAGGAGTCATACCATGTGTAGAGGCCCACTGTACGGGCTCAATCACACTAGAGGTTGTCTTCAGATCTTCGGACAACTTCCGAAGCGAGGAGCTAATCTTTGATATCGTCCCCTTTCGCAGCGGCTATCACACACTGCTTGGACGAACTGCATTCACTAGATTCAACATGGTGCCACACTATGCGTATCTCAAGCTCAAGATGCCCGGAGCACGCGGCGTCATAACAGTTAATGGAAACACGGAATTCTCCCTCCATACCGAGGAGCACACCGCTGCCTTAGCAGCAGAAGTATAGAGCGGCCTTTTCAAGCAGAACCTCAATTCGGCGGCCGAGCCCCCGGACACTGTCAAGAGAGTCCGGACTACTCTGCAGCAGGACAGCTCAACTCGTCAAGAGGTCGACTAGCAATTCGGCTTCCGTCCTAGTCCCTATCAAGTAGCGGTGTTTGTATAGCGCGTACATAACTACGCACTCAAGATACCATGGGCATAGATGGAGGCATAACTAGCTTGTGATCCACAATACGGCTCGACCACTCCCGGACATACCTACCCTCATTGTTTCCTTTTCTCCTTTTCAGATTTTCTTTCCATAGGTTCCCCCTAGTGGCCCAATCACCAACCCTTTCAAAGGATAAATATACCAAGATGACACGAAGCACGAATGTATAGGGGAATTTTTAGGTAGTCTCTTTAACAATCACTCTACCTATTTTCAGGACCCACACGCAGCCTTCTCTTGGTCGTGGCTTAGCCCGTTGCTTATTGCACTATTTATATCAATGCGCTTCAACGTATTAATCAAATTATAACGAAAACAGTTTGCGGCCCAAATTCTGCGGCCTTGGCTCATTACCCTTGTTCTTTTTTCTATTTTCCTTTTTCTATTGATAACCTTATCAGATAGCACCTGTACACTTTGGTACGTTCCAATTTTCCAGGGGCTTCATAGCGCCCCACAACACGGCAACAAAGTCCGAACACTTTCTACTGTTCGGCACCCCGAATTTAGCACTATATGCACTGGCTCCGAATCATGTCTTTGGTCAATAGTTGGGTTGCCCAGCTCCTGTGCTTGCTACCCTATGTTCCGCTACATCGGCTAGGGTAGTAGAGGGAGAACTACTGTGATTGTGCCCTAGTTTACCCGGTGAGCACCTCAGTAGAGAAAGCCGAAAACTGACTGTCATGATGCGGCGAGAACCGGTCAGCTCTTCGGTGGTCTCAAATCGTTAGAGATTTTTTTCGCATTGCGCGAGGGATTGGTACTTTCCCGATCAAGTGTTTATAGCTTCCTAGTTCGGATACCAGGGGCTGCACCTTAAATTTTGTCATCAAACTCCTATGGCTAATTGAGCGTGTTCAAGCCGCATAGTCTGATTGCCTGGTTCGCTACGCTAAACACCTCCTTCAAGGACCAAACAATTGGATCAAGAGTGTTAAGATTACATCCCGAACACCCCCATACTTCCTACGTGGGGGCAGAAGTCGATGACTGGCCAACTCTCAAATTTCACACAATACGACCACACAGGAGGTGAATTTTTTAAGCAAACCTTATATTACATAACAAAATTTGTTTCATCATACAAGGCAGAGACAACATGAAGATATTCATTCGAAAATAACGTCTTGCGCACATTGCGTTTCCACAATATGAGACCCCTCTAGGACATCGACAAAATACCGCTCTGGTGTGCGGTGCTCCTTGCCCTCTGGCGGGTCCTTGGTCATAAGCTTGACGGTGTCCATCTTCGCCCACCACACCTTGATGCGGGCCAAGGCCATGCGCGCACCCTCAATGGAGGCCGATCGCTTGACAACGTCCAGCCGAGGACAGGCATTCACCAGCCACTTCACGAGCCCGAAGTAGCTGCCGGGCATAGCTTCGGGAGGCCACAGACGGATTATTTGATCCTTCATAGCCAGTTCGGCCACCCTATGCACCTCCACCAGCTGTTTTAGCTGATCGCTAAAGGGCACTGGATGTTCTGGCGCAAGATATTGCGACCAGAACAACTTCTCCATTGAGCTCCCCTCTTCAGTTCGGAAGAACTCCGCAGCGTCAGACACACTGCACGGCAGATCTGCAAACGCCCCTGGAGAACTCCGAATCTGGGTTAGTAAGAAATACTTCATCTTCACATACTTGCTTTGCATACTAAACGCCTTACCCATCGTGATCTTCTTGGCTCCTGGATCTCCTAGAGGGCACCCTTGATTTCCACCCAGGCCACTTCCACGCTTCGGCGAGCCTTGGCGAGTTCGGTCTCCCGAGCCGAAACATCCCACTCCAAGGTCTCACACTTCTTCACAGCGTCCTAGAGCTCTTGCTGGACCTCATTCAGCCTAGCCTTAAGCTTCTTATGAGCGGCCTGCTCCTTGATAGTTTTCCCCTCAGCTTCGGCCAAGGCCTTTCTAAGGGCTTCGACCTCGATCGTCACTCCTACACATATCATGACACTACAGTCAATATTAATCATTTATTCTTTACGAATATATAGCGAGTCATTACATACCTTGCTGGTCCTCCATCTGCTTCCTCGTTTGGCCGAGCTCCTCCTCGGCCCACTCCAGTCTATGCTTTAGTCCAGAGACATTGGCAGTGTGTGAGGTCGCAGCCAGCAAAGACGCTTGCTTATTCACATAAGACTCATTTCGTTAGTTTCCTGCTGAATTCTATTGATCCTCTGTCTGGCTTTTCTTTCCAAACACCGGATAGTGTCTCAAGGGCTACTGTCTATATTGTGATATTCTCTTTTGCGCCACTTACCTCAAAACCTGTCAACAGGCCACTGCAGGCTTCGGTCAGTCCGCTCTTGATGGACTGAACCTTCTCAATCACCATACCCATAAGGATACGGTGTTCTTCCACAATGGAAGCACCTCGTAGCGCTTCCAGTAGATTATCCGGTGCCTCTCGTTGGACAGAGGTCACCGGCGGGACGGGCACGCCTCCTTCTCTTGAAGGGGGCTGCTTGCTGGATTCCGGAGCCGTATGGGTCTCCGGATCCATGCTCGGATGGGGGCCGAACTGAGCATACCCCCCATCGTCAGTCTCCATGGGGGTCTGTTCCCCCATGTGTCTGGCGGTCGAGGTTTCACCCTCTGGCGCCACCATGATGGGCTCCTGAACCTCTCCCTACCCTGGGAAGCTCCTTTGGGACAGCATCTCATTGTCTCCCTTGGCCTTTGGGAGAGTAAGCGGCCGGCGGTGACTCGCTGGCCATCGCCTTTGAATCCAACGAACCTCTTTATGAGGATCGCTGGATCTGTCGTGGGCCAGACTGCAATAACATGATTAACCATATTAATACCATAAAGTGGAGGAGCCGGATAAATGGACGCGTGCGGGTTCTTAGTACTCACGATGCGGCCAGGGGCTTGTTCCGGGGGCATCACTCCGGACTGTAGTCGATGTCCCATGGGGAGTTATCCGCGAGATGACCGTCCCCCCTCTTGGGCGCCTCTGCCTCAAGATTTGTGGAGGCCGCCCTCTTCTTCTTCCCCCCATCAGGAGGAGAGTCGCTCTCCTCCTCCTCCTCCTCCTCGTCTTCGGCGGCAGAGGAGAGGGTCTTGTCTTCGGACGTCACGTCCGAAGCGCCCTTACGGCGGGGGCCACTCCGGACCCCCTTGGCTTTCTTCTCAGCCTTCTTCTCCAGCGCCTTATAGGGCGCTGGTATGAGCATCTTCGCCAGGCGCGGGATGACTAGTTCCTCGGGCAACAGAGCCGGACACCGAATCTGCTCCACTCTCTCCATCCATACCTAAAGTAACAAAGTTTAGATATCCTCCTTGAGACAAGCAAGTAGAGGAGGCGTAAAAGGCTTACCTCATTTGCGGAATGGGAAATGTCGTGCCCGTGGTCCGAGTCTATGGCTGGCGGCATCTCGTTGCCTTTGAAGAGAAACTTCCAGGCATCTTCATGAGTGGTTCCGAAAAGAGCCTTTCCAGAGTTTGGTGCTTCTTCGGATTGAATTCCCATAAAGGGTGGCTTCGGCTTTGGCATGGAAGAATCCAGCGAACTAGCATCACCTGGATCACGTCGATGAGCTTAATGTTTTTATCCACCATGCTTTGAATGGGCGTTTGTAGCGCTATCAGCTCGTCTGACGAAGGCCAATTTGGACCCTTCTCAATCCAGGAGGTGAGCCGCATTGGAGCTCCGGAGTTGAACTCGGCAGCCGCGGCCCAGGTGGCGCCGCGGGGCTCTGTGATGTAGAACGATAGTTTTTGCTACTCCTTCATAGTCTCCATGAAAGTACCTTTTGGCCAGGTGACATTGGGCAGCTTGCTCACCATGGCGCCTCCGCACACTGCGTGCTGGCCATCCACCATCTTCGGCTTCACGTTGAAGACCTTGAGACACAGTCTGAAGTGTGGTTGGATGCGGAGGAAATCCTCACACACGACAATAAATGTTGATATGTTGAGGAAAGAATTCGGGGCTAAATCATGGAAGTCTAGCCCATAATAGAACATTAGCCCGCAGATGAAAGGGTGGAGTGGAAACCCTAGCCCGCGGATGAAATGAGGGATGAATACCACCCTCTCGTTGGGCTTCGGTGTAGGGATGACTTGCCCCTTGGTCGGAAGACGGTGGCCGATTTCCTTCGCCAGATACCCAGCTGCCTGAAGCTCAGTAATGTCCTTCTCCTTGATGGAGGAGGCCATCCACTTGCCTTGACCTCCGGATCCGGACAGCGTTGAGTGCTTTCTCGAGTTGGAAAAGATGAGAAATTGGGCACTAGAGCTCAAGAATGGAAGGGCAGAGGAAGAGAGAAGGCGTGGGAGAAGAAAGAGAGTCCTTATCCCCTTATAAAGGCAGTGAATATCGACCACCTCCCCACTCACCCTAAAACTCGCCTATTCCCAAGGGCTGTGCAAATGGTGCGGTTGGATTACCCATGCCCGTATTGATGAGAATCCCGCAATAAGGGGACACGATCTCTGCTTTGACAAGACGTGCCAATGGAAACCACATCTCGAAACGTGGAACGGCGGACAAAAATGGTTCAATATAATGACCGGACGGACGTGATGTCATCTTACAAAAAGTTGTCAGCAAATGGGACTCGTGAAATATTATACTCTCTACGGCAATGTGTGTGGTACTTGTATTGCAGATCCGGACACGCCCATTTCATCCGAAGACTATCTTGGAGTATTCGAAAGGGGAACCCGCCTTGCAATGCCGAAGACAATCTGCACGCCGGACACCTCGTCATTGAAGCCTGGTTCAGGGGCTACTGAGAGAGTCCTGGACTAAGGGGTCCTCGGGGGTCTAACCTATTAGACATGAGCCGGACTGATAGGCTGTGAAGATACAAAGGCCGAAGACTCTACACGTGTCCGGATGGGACTCTCCTTAGCGTGGAAGGGAAGCTTGGCGACCAAATATGAAGATTCCTTTCTCTGTAACCGACCTTATGTAACCCTAGATCCCTACGGTGTCTATATAAACCGGAGAGCTAGGTCCGTAGACACATATCATCATAATCATAGTCAGACATGCTAGAATTTTAGGGTTTAGCCATTACGATCTTATGGTAGATGAACTCTTGTAATACTCATATTCATCAAGATCAATCAAGCAGGAAGTAGGGTATTACCTCCATAGAGAGGGCCCGAACCTGGGTAAAAATTATGTCCCTTGTCTCCTGTTACCATCAACCCTAGACGCACAGTTCGGGGCCCCCTACCCGAGATCCGCCGGTTTTGACACCGACAGCGGGGACTGCACCATGGAAATGGCCCCTTCCGTAAGGTCAGCAACACAAGCTGTTGCTGTCGCTCAGGGAGGTACTGCCGGACCAGCTCGGCGTGAGCCCCAAGCTTTGGTGAAATCGAGTAGGCTCTGGATGGTGGCACGCCATTCGTCCATCTGCTCCACTACCGACGGAAACCTGAGCAGCAACTGAGATCGCGCCATGACATCCGAAGCCGTAATTGGCATGGATGTTGATGAAGTCGGTCGTACGGTCGCTCGGCTCTTGACGGTGCCAGCGATGGTAACGCTGCGCCCCTGCTGTCGCTGCGGGCCGACCACCTGGATGTGGTGTAGCGAGGGCGCTCGAGGGCTAGTGGCTCCGTCTGGTGCAGCGGCTTGGTTGGCCCACCCCAGGGAAGGTGCACGCATCGTGACTGCACCCACTAAGGGAGTCCTAGATAAGGGGGTCCCCGGGCGTCCGGGCAATGTGATATGGTCTGGACTAATGGGCCAAGAAGATCCAAGATAGAAGGCCTTCCCCCGTGTTCGGATGGGACTCTCCTTTGCGTGGATGGCAAGCTTGGCATTCGGATATGAAGATTCCGTTGTCTGTAAACCAACTATGTATAACCCTAGCCCCCTCTAGTGTCTATATAAACCAGAGGGTTTAATTCGTAGAGGCAATCACAATCATAAACGCTAGAAATCTAGGGTTTAGCCCTTACGATCTCGTGGTAGATGAACTCTTGTAACCCCTATACTCATCAAAGTCAATCAAGAAGGGCGTAGGGTTTTACCTCCATTAAGAGGGCCCGAACCTGTGTAAACATCGTGTCCCCTGCCTCCTGTTACCTTTGATCCTTAGACGCACAGTTTGGGACCCCCTGCCCGAGATCTGCAGGTTTTGACACAGACATTGGTGCCTTCAGTGAGAGTTCCTCTATGCTGTCGACTAAGGATGCGATGGCTCTTTTGATCAATAATGATACTGTTTCGGTGGAGATCCCCCCGGGCCAAATTTTTCCTATTCGGCGGCTTCACGCGCGCTTGCCAAGTTGATTGGCCACCTCGAGCAGATTGACAGCTACGCCCCTGGTCATCAGATCAGTTCCGGGAACTTAAACTATGTCAGTGATATCCGAGGAGATTTGATCTTCGAAGGGTTCGCGGCCTAGATTGCCGCTCTGGCCCTAGATCCGGAGCAGGCAAATAGGTCCGTAGGCTGGAGTCTAGAGTCCGTCGGACTCTTTACACTTATGGAGCTTGCTGTCGGAGAAGCACCGGACACTCTGCCGGATTCTAGGTCCAAACTCTCGAGGTCCGTGTCAAGCGGGCACCGCCAGGAGACTACGATTCCGGACAGCCCCACGGACTCTCGTTTCTCTGTCCAACCCTCACCTTTAAGCGAGGCCCTGGACTTAATGCGATCACTCGCCATTACGGAAGGATCGCTTCCGAACTACGCCCAGCCTCGACTAGGGGCTGAGAGCGGGGAATTTTACATCCCACCGACGACCCACTTCATAGCCATTATCGAAGATTTAACCGACATGTTGGATTATGCCTCTGAAGACATTGACGGTATGGACGACGATGCCGGAGTCGAACAAGGCCAAAACCCTTTGTTTACTGAATGTTGGACGGCCACCTCCACATACGACGTGTACATGGTGCACACACCCAAAGAGGATGGCAACGACGACAACGAGAATCCGGTTGAGGACAAGCCTGCCGAAGCACTTCCAAAACATCGATGCCAGCGGCGCCGCTCAAAATCGCGTTGCTAGAAAGACAATAATACCGGCACTGAAGAGAATAGCACTCTGGAGAACGCCGAAGACCTTGTAGAGCCAACATCCGAATAGGATGATTGGGAGGATGGGCAAGTAAACCCCGATGACCTTGTCGGGAACGAGGACTCAGAGGATAGTAATTACCTACCGATCTCCGAAGAGGATGAGAGCCTCGGCGATGAAGATTTCATCGTGCCAGAGGAACCTATCGAACAAGAGCGCTTTAAGCGCCAACTAATCGCCACTGCAAGAAGCCTGGAAAAGAGGCAGTAATAGCTTCAAGATGATTAGGATTTGCTCAACGACAGATGGACTAATGTCCTAGCAGCTGAGGAATACGGCCTTGCACCCCCAAACATCTACTCGAAGCACAAGCTACTGCCACAATTTAACAACGAGGCCGCGGAGCCCATACCACCCGCGCATAATGCGGCTGATGGACCTGACCAACCACCATGTGGCCAGGATAGAACGGCAACTCAAGCCGAGCACCAGCCCGCACCACCTCGCCATAAAAGCAGAGAAACAACAGCTCAGGGATACACATATGACATATGATAGGACTTGGAAAATAGAGCAGGTCAGACTAGATAAATCTACGGATCGTGGCGGTGTGCACTGGCACAAGAAGACGGCTATCAAGCCTGGTGCGGCAAACACAACCACGCCCAGGCTGAAAACCGCATACGGACTTCATCCAAACTGCGTCGTGTCATGGCCCGATACAGAGGTGCCGCACATCCCCTATGCTTCACCGATGAGGTAATGGAGCACCAGTTCCTAGAAGGGTTTAAACCCGTGAACATTGAATCATACGACGACACAACAGATCCCGCGGTATGGATTGAAGAATTTCTTCTCCACATTCACATGGCTCGCGGTGACGACCTACACGCCATCAAATACCTTCCCCTAAAACTTAAAGGGCCAGGTCGGCACTGGCTAAACAGCCTCCAAGAAAACTCTATTGGAAGCAGGGAAGACCTGGAGGATGCTGATAACCCACAAGTATAGGGGATCAATTGTAGCCTCTTTCGATAAGTAAGAGTGTCGAATGATACATCCATTTTGCATCATGCTTGTATATCGATATTTATTGCATTATGGGCTGTTATTACACATTATGTCACAATACTTATGCCTATTCTCTCTTATTTTACAAGGTTTACATAAAGAGGGAGAATGGCGGCAGCTGGAATTCTGGGCTGGAAAAAGAGCAAATATTAGAGGCCTATTATGCATAGCTCCAAAAGTCCTGGAACTTCATGGAAGTTATTTCCATAATATATAAAAAATACTGAGCGCAAGTAGTACCAGAGGGGGCCACCCACCAGCCACGAGGGTGGGGGCGCGCCATATCCCCCTGGGCGCCCCCCTGCCTCATGGGCTCCCTGGTGGCCCTCCAATGCCCATCTTCTGCTATATGGAGTCTTTCATCGAGAAAAAAATCATAAGCAAGCTTTCGGGACGAGACTCCGCCGCCACGAGGCGGAACCTTGGCAGAACCAATCTAGGGCTCCGGCAGAGCTGTTCTGCCGGGGACACTTCCCTCCGGGAGGGGAAAATCATCACCATCGTCATCACCAACGATCCTCTCATCGGGAGGGGGTCAATCTCGATCAACATCTTCACCAGCACCATCTCATCTCAAACCCTAGTTCATCTCTTGTATCCAATCTTTGTATCCAAAGCTTAGATTGGTACCTGTGGGTTGCTAGTAGTGTTGATTACTCCTTGTAGTTGATGCTAGTTGGTTTACTTGGTGGAAGATCATATGTTCAGATCCATTATGCATATTAATACCCCTCTGATTTTGAACATGAATATGCTTTGTGAGTAGTTACGTTTGTTCCTGAGGACATGGGAGAAGTCTTGCTATTAGTAGTCATGTGAATTTGGTATTCGTTCAATATTTTGATGAGATATATGTTGTCATCTCTCTAGTGGTGTCATGTGAACGTCGACTACATGACACTTCACCATTGTTTGGGCCTAGAGGGAGGCATTGGGAAGTAATGAGTAGATAATGGGTTGCTAGAGTGAAAGAAGTTGAAACCCTAGTTTATGCATTGCTTCGTAAGGGGCTGATTTGGATCCATATGTTTCATGCTATGGTTAGGATTACCTTAATACCTCTATTGTAGTTGCAGATGCTTGCAATGGGGTTTAATCATAAGTGGGATTCTTGTCCAAGTAAGGACAACACCCAAGCACCGGTCCACCCACATATCAAATTATCAATGTACCGAACGCGAATCATATGAACGTGATGAAAACTAGCTTGACGATAATTCCCATGTGTCCTCGGGAGCGCTTTACTTCATATAAGAGTTTGTCCAGGCTTGTCCTTTGCTACAAAAAGGATTGGGCCATCTTGTTGCACCTTATTTACTTTTATTACTTGCTACTCGTTACAAATTACCTTATCACAAAACTATCTGTTACCGATAATTTCAGTGCTTGCAGAGAATACCTTACTAAAAACTGCTTATCATTTCCTTCTGCTCCTCGTTGGGTTCGACACTCTTACTTATCGAAATGGCTATGATAGATCCCTATACTTGTGGCTCATCAAGACTCTTTTCTGGCGCCGTTTCCGGGGAGTGAAGCGCCTTTGGTAGGTGGAATTTGGTAAGGAAAAATTTATATAGTGTGCTGAAATTTACTGTCACTTGTTACTATGGAAAGTAATCCTTTGAGGGGCTTGTTCGGGGTATCTTCACCACAACCGGTAGAGCAAATAGTTGCTCCTCAACCTACTGGACCGACTGAAAATGAAAATGTTTACTTCGAAATTCCTTCGGGTATGGTAGAGAAACTGATGGCAAATCCTTTTGCAAGAGATGGAACATTGCATCCCGACTTACACTTAATCTATGTGGATGAAGTTTGTGGATTATTTAGGCTTGCAGGTATGCCCGATGATGTTATCAAGAAGAAGGTCTTCCCTTTATATTTGAAGGGAGATGGTTTGACATGGTATAGGCTATGCGATTGTAACACCCCGGATGTAACTTACCCAATTTGTACTCCAACTCTTGTCGTTTCCGGCCTTAAGTTATTTTATTTTCTCGGGTTCGGGTTTTTGTCTCCATGTGTTGTTATCTTTGTCATGCATCTCATATCATGTCATCATGTGCATTGCATTTGCATACGTGTTCATCTCTTGCATTCGAGCATTTTCCCTGTTGTCCGTTTTGCATTCCGGCTCTTCGTTCTCCTCCGGTGGTCATTTCTACCTTTCTTTCGTGTGTGGGGATTAAACATTTCCGGATTGGACCGAGACTTGCCAAGCGGCCTTGGTTTACTACCGGTAGACCGCATGTTAAGTTTCGTACCGTTTGGACTTCATTTGATACTCCAACGGTTAACCGAGGGACCAAAAAGGCCTCGTGTGTTTTGCAGCCCAACAGCCCTCCATGTTGGCCCAAAACCCACCAAAACCCTCTCCATCATCTAGAGCGTTTGATCACGATCGCGTGGCTGAAAACAACACCTCATTTGGACACTCCTAGCTCCCTCTACCTCTATAAATAGACCCCCTCCGAAATCCGGATCTCCTTCTCCCCCGAAACCCTAAACTCACCTTCCCTCGCCGCCGGGCGTGTCCGAACCGGACCAGACACGTCCGCCCGATCCGCCGCCGCCAATCCCGCGCTGCCACCTGTCCCGGGCGGGCTCCCACATCGCCGCCGCCGCGCCGGCCCGCCCAAGCCC